>NC_044554.1:0-25538 GCF_007565055.1 Rhinopithecus roxellana
TTTGAAAAATGACCCCTGCGACTGGTAATAATGTAGCAAGTGTAACTTTGTCAGATGACCTGTAGGTGGTTATTCAAAACCATCACAGTATTAGATGCAAGAGGGCTTATTTAAACATAGGAAAGCCAATAGCACTATAAGTGAGCGTTTATTTTCAATGGTCATAATTTACATGCTATAAAGGAGCCATCTGAGAAAATGTGTTAGTGTGCACTATAGAAGAGTAGTCAGAAGATAAAAATCAGCATAGGCTTTCAAAGTAACTCTATCTTCCTACTTAAGGGTATTTTGCTAGTCATAGCAGCTGGGAAAACTCATTAAGTTACTGGAAATGAGCCTAGCTCTGCCTTTATTATCAGTGCTGTGATAAAGCCTCTTGGACTGCAGGAAAGAACTGTTAAAGAAAGGGTTGTGTGGAACTCATTTTTTATAGAGTCGCATGTTTTTGTAATAACAAATGTAGTTATAAAACACAAGATGTTTTTCACTCCCAAACTGGTTGAAGGGAGAATCTTGGAAAGGGAGGAACTTATGTTAGGTGCAATTTGCATATTGTAGGAAGATGCTTTACATATTTATGTTCTCCCTTCTTTGTGAGTGCTGATTTCCAAGTAATACTGCTGCCAGTATCTTTTGTCCGAGTGTAGGATTGAGTGGAGGTGGAAGAGTAGATGGAATGAGAGCAGGACCTTAAATCAGAAGTAACCCATCTTTCTCCATAATGCAGCAGTGAATTCATGAGGAGAGAATGGATTTGGGAAAGAAAACATTGCTATATGCAAAGTGTTTCAAATTATTATTATCATTCTACAAATGAAGAAAACGAACTGAAGGGTCTAATAAAATGCCTATATGGAAGGCCTAAATGCCTTTACTGCACTTGACTAATTGCAGTAAAGATGGATTCAAACCCAGACCCTCCTGATTCTGAAGTCCGTATTTCCGGCATTGGACCATGTGCACCTTGCTTTCTAGCTCCACAGGTATCTCCACCTCTCTGTACATCCTGCCCCTGGCTCCCTGCTGTCCTCCTTCCAAGAGTGGGTATATTTTTAATATTTCCAATTTAACTTTGAGTTATGAATGTTACTAACTACAAATCTTCATCTTACAAGTGAATTATTTTGTGATTCTGTATGAGAATCTAATTATAAATAAGCATCTATAGTTTTATGCCTGTTACCCAAATGTGTGTGTGTGTGTGCATGTTAAAAATATCATCGTAAAGTTACCATTTAAAAGAAGCTTTGTACATTTCATCAAATTCAGATAGCATTAGGATGACATTGTAAATTCAATCAAACTTATTTACTAAATTTTCACAATGTGGAAGCCATATAGAACATGCAAAAGTGAATGTTGCAGAGGTTCCAAAACACTACAATGTCTCCATGCCAAAGATGTATGCAATAAAAACTACAGTTACAGAGGTGACAGATTTCTCTCTCTCTCTCTCTCTCTCTCTCTCTCTCTCTCTCTCTCTCTCTCTCTCTCTCTCTCTCTCTCTCTCTCTCTTCTCTCTCTCTCTCTCTCTCCCCCTCTCTCTCTCTGTTGTAAGGGAAAATGAAGACTTCTGGTTCCCGCCAATGTGAAATTATCTTATTTCTCCCAGGTATCTTTCTTACAAGTAAAAGTCCCTGGACATAACAACAAACATAGAAAGACTCTGAAAGGTGACAAGGAGAAGATAGCTGTTTAGGGGGCTCATGACTTGAGGAACAACATGAAAGCATGTTCACTGGGCTTTCTTTGTGCCTCTCAAACACACCAGAAGCCTCTAAATTGGAACCACAAACAGGCACGGACAAAAATGATCCAATAAATGTCTCCCTTTTCTAACCAAAGAACCTGGAAAAGGGTAGTGTCTATCACAGAACACAAAGGCTTTTTGTCAGTATCCACTCTATTGTATACAAGCACTAATGGAAAACTACCCTCTCCCACCAATGTGGTTCCAACAGGGCTGAAAGGAGAAGCAATGTTTTTTTTTTTTAATCCAATCCCTGCACCATGGAAGTGGGAAGCCCCTCAGAGTTCTCCCTCCAGTGCCCTCACCAGGAATCAGCACTTTGTATTCTTTCATTCTCACTCAGTGGACATGAGCAGTGCTCCAACTTTTCTGGAAGAGTAATCTCAGAAGGGCAGAACAGAGAGCTGATCTTCCTCCTCTGCCCAGTGGAAGCAGACAATGGGTTCATTCAGCTGCTGAAGTAGTGTCAGTGGTGCTGAGTAGGAAGGTTATAGTCCACTCATGCTTGGCAGAAGCACATGGTTCTCTGATTCTCCTACCAGGATAGGGTTAACAGAATCTTGTTAGAATCTCAGCTTCCACACCCACCTGATGGCAACAACAGTAACAAAGCAGCTCAAGGAACTACAGTCACCACTCAGAGCACACGGACTCCCCAGTGCTACGGGGCCAGTGGGAGCTGAGCTTCCACACCACCAGGCAGTAATAAGACTGAATGGAACAGAAGGTGGCTGAGTTCAGCAAGACTATTTCCCCTCAACTGCCTGATGTCAGCAGGGATCACTGAGAAGCTGAGCTTCCAGCCTCACTCAGCAATCAATGAGTTAAAAAAAAAAAAAAAAAAAAAAAAAAGAATAAAGGTCATGGGATTCGGGGCTGGTATGTGAACCACTTCCACCTCTCCTTTTTTATAGAATCAGTGGGGAGCTGGGCTTATGTCCTCATCCTGTAGCAACAAGAAAGTGTGAGTCAGCCCTCAGCATCCCCCCTTCTTGGCACTAATGGGACACAGGAGGAAGATCAAGGTCCACCATTCTCATCAGCATGAGGCACTGGGACTCAGTGCCCCACTTTTGTTTAGGTAGTTTTGGCAGGGCCAGCAGAAAGTTACACACATGCAATCACCTGACTTTCATACTAGAACTTAACAGGGAGACTGTCTGCCAAGAATAAAGATTAAATAATGTCAGGGATTTTATAATATCCAAAATATCTGGGATATAATTAAAAAAACACACACACCTCTTGTTGTACTAGAAGAGTTTTCTTGCTATACTAAAAAGATAAATCACAATTCTAAACAGAAAAAATAATAATCAAAAGATGCCAACACATGAACAGATGCTTCTCAAAAGAAAACATACAAGTGGACAACAAACATCTGAAAAAAATGCTTAACGTCACTAATCTTTGGAGAGATGCAAACCAAGACCACAGTGAGGTACCATTTCACAGTTGTCAGAATGGCTACTACTAGAAAGTCAAAAAACAACAGATACTGGTGAGGCTGTGGGGAAAAGAGACTGTTTATATATTACTGGTGGGACTGTAAATTACTTTGGCCACTGTGGAAAACAATTTTGAGATTTCTCAAAGAACTAAAAATGGACCTATTTGACCCAGCAATCTCATTATTGGCTATATATCCACAAGAAAATAAATCATGCTACCAAAAAGACACATGCACTCACATGTTTATCGTAGCACTATTCACAATAGCAAAGACATGGAGCAAACCTAAGTTGCCATCAGTGGTGGACTGGATTAAGTACATGTGGTATCTGTACACCATTGAATACCACGTGGCCCTAAAAAAGAGTAAAATTATGCCCTGTGAGGCCACGTGAATGCAGCTGGAGGCCATTATCCTAAGTGAGTTAACACGGGAAGAGAAAGCCAATATTGCATGTTCTCACTTATAAATGGGAGCTAAGCTTTGGTACTCATGGGTGTAAGCTTTGTGTACTCATGGGCATAAGATGGCAACAACAGACACTAGGCACTTCTAGAGAGAAAAGGGAGGAAGCGAGCAAGGGTTGAAAAACTACTTATTGCATACCATGCTCATTACCTGGGTGACAGGATCAACTGTGCCCCACACCTCAGCATCGCATGTCCTACCCATGTAACAAACCTGCACATGTACTCCCTGAATCTAAAATAAAAGTTGAAATTATTAAAAATAAGACGTCAACACTGAGATGAATCAGATGATAGAATATTCAAAGATTTTAAAGCAGCCATGATTAAAACGCTTTAACAAACAATTATGAATTCTCTTAAAGCAAATAAAAGTACAGTAATTTAAAAATCACTTTAAAATGTAGAGATAGAAACACTATATAATGAAGAGGTAGTAATTATAAGATTGAGTAGCCTCTAAATAGAGGAAGAAGTAAATTTTGAAGAAAATCACAGAATTTTTCCAAGTTACGCTGAGAACTGACTACTTAACATAAAGAATATAACATAATAAGATAAGAAGCGAGAAGGCAATAAAACGATATTTTCAAGTGCTTAAAAGAAGATTTATGACTTACAAAACTTACAAGAACGACTAAAAGGTAATTTTGAAGCTAGAAGTATCTCAGAGAGAATCGTGGATATTGTGATGGTTAATTTTATGTGTCAACTTGACTGAGCCATGGACTGCCCAGCTATTTGGTCAAACATTATTATGTGTCTGTGAGGCTTTTCTTAGATGAGATAACCATTTGAATTGGTGGACTGAGTAAAGAAGATTGCCTTCCCTAATGCAAGTGGCCCTTATCTAATCAGTTGAAGGCCTAAATAGAACAAAAAGACTGACACTTCCACAAATAAAAGGAAATTCCCCTTGTCTGATGATCTTGAGGTGGGATATAAGTCTCTCTTTGGTTGTGAATTCCAACAGAAACATTGGCTTTTCTTAGGCCTCAAGCCTGCAGTCTGTTGGACTAGAACCATATCATCTGCTCTCCTGGGTCTCCACTACCTGACTGCAGATCTTGATACTTCTCAGCCTCTAAAATGACATAGCCAATTTCTTATCATCTATCTATCAACCTACCTATCTATCTATCTATCAATCAATCTATCTATCTATCCCATCCCTTTTTGGTTCTGGGGAGTTGTGACTAATACAGTTGTACAGAAAAGAATGGAGAACAATGAAAGACAATAGATAAGTGACTTTTCAAGTTCAAGTATCTAAGCATTGTGCTTAACAGAAAGATTATGATATTTAATATTGAATCTTTTCTAATGTAAGGTCAAGAGAGTATATTACAAAATACAGTAATATGTACATATTATCAATAAATGAGATATATCTCATTTATTTTATCAACAAAATGACAAAATGATGCATATAACATTAAAGGACACAGATTGAACAAGTCAAAAAAAAATCAACAACTCTTCATAGAGCCATCAAACAAGTAAGAACACAACATAAAACCCTGTCCCAAAGACCTGAGATGCAGGCAGATACAGGGAATTAGCTTATTGGAGCAGGAACCCATAAGCACAAACCTCCATGGGGATTAGGGCTAGGGCAAAAAATCCTCACCTGCAGTTGATGAATTGCTGCAGACATAGGTTGGGCAAGTCTCAGATTTAAAATTCTAAGGGGCCCAGTCATAAGAGTATCCCTACTTTTGTGAGTTTTACCCATAGGAGGCCTACCAAGACCACATAGTAAATAATCTAAGAAAAATTCTTTGCTTCTGATAAAGAGAAAAAAAAAAAAGTATTTATTTATTTAAGACATGGTCTTATTCTGTCTCCCAGGCTGGAGTGCAGTGACACAATCTCGGCTCACCACAGCCTCTGCCTTCCAGGCTCAAGCAATTCTCCTGCCTCAGCCTCCCAAGTAGCTGGGATTACAGGGGCCTGTCACCAGGCCTAGCTAATTTTTGTATTTTTAGTAGAAACAGGATTTCACCATCTTGGCCAGGCTGGTCTCAAATTTCTGATCTCAAATGATCCAACTGCCCTTGTCCTCTCAAAGTGCTGGGATTACATGTGTGAACCACCACACCCGGTCAATAATTTTTAAATCCTCCAGAACATTCTGTTCTTAACCAGGCCTACCTCAGGAGAAACTCAGAGCTTAACCTGCTGGGGGAAGGCAAACACCCCAAACCAGCCTCCTCTAGCCATTCTTTCCTACCTTAATGGGAAGCAAACATTAGACACATGTTTGAAGTTCACAATGCAGGTGCACAGGCTCGCCACAGGATGAGACCTGCCCGTAGGACTATAGAATGCTTCTGCTCCATACCTCATTACCACAGCACTAGAGCCCTATTTATACAGCTTCTTTCACCCATTTCATCATTCCTTGCTATCAAGGAAAAACCATAAGGCATAAGGTAAGCCATGAGGTAAAAATAACCAGCCAACCGGACAAACAAACTAGCCAGTTTAACAGACTGATCAAGCATCCAAATCAAAGTCAAATATAGCAAGAAGGTTGGCATTATGAGACCACAGATTTTTAAAGACTGTAATCAATACGCTAAGGGCTTTAATGCAAAAATTAGACACGATCTAAAAACAGATGGACAGTGGAAGCAGAGAGGTGAAAATTTTAAAAAGGAATTTGAAAACTGCTTGAGATCAAATCACTGTACAGAAATGAAGACTGCCTGTAAGAGGTGCACTAGTAGACTGGACACTGCTGAAGCATGAATCCTTGAGCTTGAGGTTATCCCAATAATCTTGAGGATATTTTAAAACTGAAAAGCAAAGAGAAAAAAAAAGTGAAATAAAAAACCACAAAATATCCAAAAACTGTGGGACAGCTACCAAACATGTAACATACACACAATTGGAATATCAGAAAAAGAAAGAAAAAAATAGGAGTAACAGTAGAAGAAACAATGACTAATAATTTCCCTAGTTTAATTTCTGACACCAGACCATAGATCCAGATAGCTCAGAGAACACCAAACAGAATAAACATCATAAAATCTACACATACAGGTATCATATCCAAACTTTAGAAAACAAAGATAAAGAAAACAATCTTGAAAGAAGCCAGAGGGAAATGAACACTTTATCTTGAGGAGCAATCTGACTTCTCCCCAGGAATAATGTAAGCAAGAAGAGAGTGGAGTGAAATATTTTAATAATTGAGAGTAAAAAAATTCCACTAACCTGGTATTCTTTGCCTTGCAAAATTTTTCTTCAATAGTGAAGGAGAAATACTTTCTAAGAAAATAAAAAATTGAGGAAATTTGTGGACATTAGACTTGTCTTTCAAGAAATATTTTAAAAGTCCTTCAGACTGGAGGAAAATGATACAGGTCAAACTCAGATCTACATAAGGAAAGGAAGAGCATCAGAAAATGAACAAAAGAATGCAAAGTAACTTTTATTCCTCTTATTTGTAATTTATCTAACAGATAACTGTGTATTAAAAATAGTAATAACCACAATTTATTCGCTTATATATATAAAAATTATATATATATTTATATGATAAAATAAAATGAACATACATATTTTATATATAAATAAAATGAATGACAGCAATGATACAAGGGGCCAGAGGGAGAAATTGGGAATATTTTGTTTTATAATAAGGTACTTGCACTCTGTGTGATGTAATCTAGTATTATTTGAAAGTGGACTGGATCAGTTGTAAAAGTATCTTGCAAACACTAGGGTAATCACCAAAAAGGGCAAGAAATAAAAACAACAGCAATTATGCTGGATAAAACTCTAACTATATCGATAATCATTTCAAACATCAGTAGTCCAAATATGCTAATTTTAAGGCAGATTGTCAGAGTGGATTGAAAAACAAGATTCAATTATATGTTGTCTACAGGGAACCTACTTCAAATACAAGAAAACATATGGATCAAAAGTGAATGAAGACAAAATGTATCATGGTAATACTTATTAAAAGAAAGTGAAAGTAGCTATATTAATTTCAAACAAAGAAGATTTCACAGCAAGGAATATTACCTATTAAGTATAAACAGGGACATTATAAAATAATAAAGGGGTACATACTCCAAGAAGACACAAAATTCTTGATGTGTATATGCCTAACAACAGCATCCAAATACAAGAGACAAAAGGTAATAGAACTGCAATGAGAAATGGATGAATCAACTGTCATAGCTGGAGACTTCAGCATCCTTCTCTCAGAAATGTACAGATCCAGAGGCAGAAAATCAATAAAGAAATATTTAAATTCCACATCACCATCAGTCAACCGGTTATGATTGACATCTATAAATGATTTTGTCCAACAACAGTAGATTACACATCTCTTCTTTAAGCTCACACAGAACATTCACAAATAGACTGCCATGTTCCTGGCCACAGAAGATGGCTCAACATAAAGTGTCTGCTCTCAGACCACATTGAAATTAAGCTAGAAGTTCTTTTTTTTTTTTTTTTTTTTTTTTTTTTTTTTTTTTGAGACGGAGTCTCGCTCTGTCCCCGAGGCTGGAGTGCAGTGGCCGGATCTCAGCTCACTGCAAGCTCCGCCTCCTGGGTTTAGGCCATTCTCCTGTCTCAGCCTCCGGAGTAGCTGGGACTACAGGAGCCCGCCACCTCTCCCGGCTAGTTTTTTTGTATTTTTAGTAGAGACGGGGTTTCACCGTGTTAGCCAGGACGGTCTCGATCTGCTGACCTCTTGATTCGCCCGTCTCGGCCTCCCAAAGTGCTAGGATTACAGGCTTGAGCCACCGTGCCCGGCCAAGCTAGAAGTTCTAACAGAAAGATAGTGGGAAAATCCCCAAATACTTGATTATTAAAGAGTACACATCTAAGTAACATATGGGTTAAAGAAGAAATATTTTGAAATAAGTCAAAATGAAAGTAGAACTTGATAAATTTTGTAGAATGTAGCAAAAGCAATTCTTAGAGGAAAATTTATAACATCAAATGCATGCATAAAGAAGAAAGATCTAAAACTAGTAAAAGAAGAGCAAGTTAAATCCAAAGTAGGCAGAAGAAATAATTGAAATCGTAATAAAGGAAGCTATGAACATGCACTTTCCATTCAATTTTGCTGTGAACCTAAAACTACTATAAAATAAATTTTATAAATTAAAGAAAAAAGCACATACACTTAGCAACATAGAAATAGCTAGACACTTCTTTAGTGAATAAACAGTGTGCAAAAAATACCTGTAATAATCACAATATTTAATGGAAAAACATTTAAAATGTTCTTTTAAATGGTCAATCATATAAAAAATCTGTCTTTCCAATTTCTTTTATTCAGCAAGGCAAAGAAAAGAAATGAGAGATAAAATGATTTAAAAACAACTGCCATTATTTGCCAATGATATGACTGTTTATGTAGAAAGTTTATAAGATTAGATAAATTGTTGCTGTTTAAAATGAGTTATTAAGTCTATATTCTTTCATGACAATTTACCCTCCATCTAGCACAGTAGTAGGCATAAATAAGAGGCTTAAACATCCTCATTGATTCTAATGTTTAATGGCATTTATTTGAGGAATAGTTCCCATTTTAAATATTGCATTCACATACTCTTTAAAATTTAATATTTAGCTGTTAGAAACTATGAGGAAACATTGAGGGGTTAGAGATAATGAAGAGCTTGTCTGTACTTCGTGTATTTCTATAACATTTCAAGTACTTTAGGACAATTTTTCACAGGAAAATAGAAAGCAAATATTTGAAAATAAGATCACAGAAAGCATTTAACTGTTAACAGAAAGAACATAACTTATAGGTTTATAGACTTGAACTGAAAAATCTGTTTCTTAGATCTGCCATTTCCTAGATGTTGATTTTGGACAAATTACATAATCTCTGTCTCTGTCTCTTTGTGTCTTTCAATAGATAGGTAGATAGATGGATACACAGATAGATATATAAATAGATAGATTCTATCTATTTATATATATTGTTGGATTGACTAAATATTAGATAGAGATGCCTCTGAAATGTTGTATCAGTTAAACTTACATTATATTAGGTGCATGCTACTGAAATTAAGAGAAGATGGCTTAATCATTTAGATTTTTATTTTTTTATATGTCAATAAAAGTCTCAATTTTGGCAGTACAGGATTAAATGTATGCCTCTGCAATACTGTTATGTACCTAGGATCTTCTATGTTTCTGATCTACTATGCATTGTAGATTAATATTTTTATCTTCATAGTCACATATGACTGTTACATTGCCAGGCAAAAGAAGTGTATGGGAAAATCAATGGTTGCTTGATAGGCTTATTAGACCCTTTTCATCAATATAACGATGATTCTGAAAGCAGCACCATCTAATACCAGCATACATAGTCTCCCCATTCTTATTATTAACTAGGACATTAGTTCTCTAACCCAAATTAAAATTTTGTGTAATAAGCGACCAGAGAAAAATACTTATTTTCAAACAATAAGCCGTGTTCAGCCTACCTCAACCCTTGGATCAGCCAATGCCTACGACTACCATTCTTCCCATACACAGTACAAAGTCATTCTGGCCCCAAAGATAACAACCCTCCAATCTCATTTGCATACTGCATATAGCTTAAAATACACTTCTGGATCGTGGAAACCTTTTCTGAAACATTACTGTGGAAGTCAAATCACTAAGCCTTTTCATAGTAACTTTTTTTTCCACTGACAAACGTGGTAGGATTGAACTTCTCCACTCAAACTTCGTGTGACCAAGGACATATGAGGAGATGTAACATGTGTTTCTTCTGGATTAAAGCCTTAAAAGTCAGTGCATGTTTCACCATGTACTCCTTTTCCTTCTATCACAACAAGAAAGGAGACCTATTTTTTTTTACTTTAAGTTCTGGGACACATGTGCAGAACGTGCAGGTTTGTTACATAGGTATACACACGCCATGGTGGTTTGCTGCACCCATCAGCCTGTCGTCTAGGTTTTAAGCCCCATATGCATTAGGCATTTGTCTGAATGCTCTCCCTCCCCTTGTCCCCCACCCCTCGACAGGCCCCGGTTTGTGATGTTCCCCTCTCTGTGTCCATGTGTTCTCATTGTTCAATGTGGCACATATACTCCATGGAATACTATGCAGCCATAAAAAGAATGAGTTCATGTCCTTTGCAGGTACATGGATGAAGCTGGAAGCCCACATTCTCAGCAAACTAAATCAGGAACAGAAAACCAAACACTGCATGATTCCATTTATGAGAAAGGGGACTTTCAAGAGGGTGGTTAGTGCATCAACCTGGGTCTAAAAGGAAGGTGACATGAAGCAGAGTTCCCTGATGGTGGTGCTGGCTATATGATAACAGAAAGATATAGTTTGTGTTGTTCTCAGGCACAGACTTTTGGAAATTATTTGTTACCTGATTAATTTAGAAGTTGGCTTTGGATGGTGACCCTTTCCTGCAGTGGGAAACATTTGCTAAAACTCTTGCCTGGGATATCTTGGAAGGCTAATAATGTGTTCAATTAATCTGTAATTTTAAGTAAGAGGTTGAACAAACAGAACATACATGGTAAGAGTTGATTACAACAAACTGCAATTGAAAATAAATTGTAATATACAAGCTCAAAGAAGGGGTGACTGGTTTATAGGAAGGACTGAGAAGGGATACAGCAGGGGTGGTTCAATCTTTTGGCTTCCCTGGGTCACATTAGAAGAAGAATTGTTTTGGGTCACACATAAAATACACTAACACTAACAATAGCTGATGAGGTTAAAAAAAATCACAAAAAAAGCTCATAATGTTTTAAGAAAGTTGACGAATTTGTGTTGGGCTGCATTGAAAGCCCTCCTGGGCTGCATGTGGCCTGCAGGCCATGGGTTGGACAAGCTTGGGATAGAGCAAGTCAAACAGGTGCAGAATTACAGAGCTTCATATGCCAGTTACATCTTAACCCCTAACCTATAAAAAACAAAATTAAGCCAGGCAGATTAAAAACATAATTTTTCAGGCCAAGATGGAGTAGCTGTATTCCTCCCCAGTCTTCCTTCTAATGAATAAAAAGCCCTGAACACAATGCAGTAAGCTGCCACAGGAAGACAGAAAAGGAGGAAGAAGAAGGTAAGCCACCTGAAGGTCTTGGGACTTGAGAAATGTCCTGGCATTGAGTTCCTGGGTTTCCTCATTGCTTCTCCTATATCCCAGGCAGGTACAACAAAAGCCTCCAAACTGAAACAGCCAGAAGGCGTATACAAAAACTGCTGCACAAAAGCCTGTCCCTCTAGCAAAAGGACGGGAATAATAGACTAAAATACAGACTTTTTGTTTGTTTGTTTTGGCAATATCTGATTAACTCAAACCAAGTACCAATGGAATAAAAACTGCCCCTGCCAAAGTTTTTGTGTGACCAAATGGAAAGCTGATTTTTCACCCCAGGCCCTGGTCCCATAGAATAGTGGGCACACAACACTCTCACATAGTAGTATCTGGAGTGCCCAATAGAAAGATGGAAATAAACTAAAAGATAAAAGGAGAAGTAAACACATCTGCAGTAAGAGTTAGGGGCTTCACAGCATTTAGAGGAACTAATGAACAGAAAATCAGCAGGGATATAGAACCCTTTAGCAATACAGTCAGTCAACACGATATTAATACACATATAGAACAGACTGTCACAGCAAGTACACATGTTTTTTTCAAAAGCCCATGGAACATTTACCAAGCAAGACCATACCTTTCTCCACAAAACAAAATTCAAAAGACTAGAAATCACACAGAATATATTATCTGACCACAATGGAATCAACAATGTAGGAATCAATAATAGAAGAAAATAAACAATAAGACCCAATGACTTGGAATTAACTGACAGACATCCAAATAATCCATGGGTTAAAAAAAAGGGGGGGATTTTTAAAGCAATATAGAGCTTAATGAAAATGAAAATAAATTTTATCAAATATAAGGAAAGCAGCCAAAACAGTAGTGAGAGGGATTTTTTATAGCAATAAGTGCTTATATTAAAAAGAAGAAAGGTCTCAAAGCAATCATCTGAATTTTTGTGGTGAGGAAACAGAAAAAAAAAGTAAAATAAACCATTGTAAAGCACAAAGGAGAAAAGAAACACTAAAGGTTAGAGAATCAACAAAATTCTTTAAAATACAGGAAAACAATTGAGAAAGTAGTATAAAAACTATTTTTGCAATAAAATTGATACAGCTCTAGCAAGACTAGCAAATATAAAGGTAAACACACAAAGCACCATTATCAGGATTATGAGACATCACTACAGATCCTGCTTTCATAAAAAATGAGGATACTATAAATACCTTTTTATCAAAAATTCATCAGCTTAGTAAAAATAGACCAATTCCTTAAAACTGCAAACTATCAAAAATTGCCCAAGATAAAAATGACAATCTGAATATTTTTGTCAATAGGCTAAAAAAGAAAGATTACATAAACATATCCATTAATGTCAAAAGTTTTTGCAAAATCCAAACCCGACTATAATGAAATAAAGTAAAATAAAAACTTAAAATACACTAGAAAAAATAGATTTCATTAACATAATAAAGAACATCTAAAAAATCTGTAATAATATGATTTAATAATGAAAGACTGAATGTTTTCCCCTAATACTGGGAATAAGAAAAGGATATATGCTGTTATCAGTCTTTCCACATAGTACTGAAATTCCTGCCAGCATGTTAAAGCAAGAACAAAAATTAAATAAAAGTCAAGTAGATTGGAAAGGAAGAAATAAATTTGTTGTCATTTGTAGATAACATGATTGCTACATAAAAAACTTCAAAAGCTCTAGCAAAAAATATTCTAGAACTAATAAAAGAATTGGTCATTACTGGTTACAAACTCAACACATGCAAAGTAATCACAGTATTATATGTAAATAGCAAACATGTGCTGACTGAAATCAGAAGACAATACCGTTTTATAATAGCTCCTAAGAAAGCAAAATAAATAGGTTAAATCTATGATGCTATTTGCACTATCTATATACTACAAATTATAAAACACCAATGACACACATTAGAGAATACATAAATAAGTGATAAGGGATACCATTTTCATGGAGTGGATAACTCAGCATAGTACAAGTGCCACCAATTCTCTCCAAATTGCTCTTTAAGTTTAATACAGTTACTATCAAAATCTTAGTAAGAATTTTATAGACACACTTATTCTAAAATTTACTTGGAGATACACACATTCTATATAGCTATAAAAAATGCTGACATGGAAGAATGAAGTGAGACCAGGCATGGTAGCTCACACCTGTAGTCCCAACACTTTGGGAGGCCAACGTGGGTGGATTACTTGAGCCTGCAGGTTCAAGACCAGCCTAGGCAACATGATAAAACCCCATCTCTACAAAAAATACAAAAATTAACTGGGCATGGTGGAGCATGCTGGTGTCCCAGCTATTTGGGAGGCTTATATGGGAGAATTGCTTGAGCCCAGGAGGTGGAGGTTGCAGTGAGCTGAGACTGTGCCACTGCACTCCAGTCTGCGTGATAAAAGGGTGACCCTGTCTTACAAAAAAAAAAAAAAAAGAAAGAAAAAAGAAAGAAAAAAGGATTACATGGGACAGTAGGACAAATCATTCTACTGTATGTTAAGGGTTAACATAAAGTTACAGTAATCAAGAAAATGTGTTATTTGTGTAGAAAAAAGCATATAAATCAATGGAACAAAGCAGTGAACTCAGATAGGCTCCCACAAATGTGTCAAATTGATTTTTGACAAAGATGCAGGATTGCACTATCTACAAATGATACTGGAGGGTTTGGATATCCACAGGCAAAACAATGAACCATGACTTAAACCTAACAACATAAAAAAAAAAAAAACAAACCCTTAACTCAAAATAGATTATGGACTTCAATGAAAAAAATAAAACTATAAAACTTTTAGAAGATAATAGAGAAAATATTTGGGAATTTTTCTAGTCTTAGATGAGAAGATTTTAGACTTGACACCAAAGCATTATCCATAAGAGGAAAAAATGGTCAATTTGGCTTCATAAAAAAAAAAAAAATGCTTGTTCTGAGAAAGCATATAAGGATACAAAGACACAATACAGATTGTGAGACAGTATTTGAAAACCACATAAATAACAAAGAAATAGTATCTAGAATACATTAAGAACACTCATCATTCTACATCAAAAACAATTCAGTTAGGAAATGGGCAAGGAACATGGTAACATTTCACCAAAAGGATATGCAGATGGCAAATAAGCTCAGGAAAACATGTTTATTATCATTAGCTATTAGAGAAATGCAAGTTCAAACCACATTGAGATATGATTATATACCTATCAGAATGACTAATAGTCTAACACCACATGCTGTTCAGGAGGTGGAGAGACAGGGTCACTCATACATTGCTTGTTGGGATATAATATGGTACAACTCCTCTGGAAAATATTTTGCCTTCTTTTTTTTTACAAACCTAAACATGCACTGATCCTCTCACCTAGTGATTGCACAGTTGAACATTTATACCAGAGAAATGAAAACTTATCTTCCCACAGGAAACATATATGCAAATGCTTGTGGCAGATTTATTTTTAATAGCCATACTGGAAACAAACAAAATCCCCTTCAAGTAGTGAACAGTTAAACTGTGGTACACCTATACCATGGAATGCTGCTCAGCAATGATAAGGATGGGCTATTGATATACACAGCAACTCAAAGGCATTACTCTGAGCAAAAACAGACAATATTGACTGGGCGCGGTCACTCACGCCTGTAATCCCAGCACTTTGTGAGGCTGAGGCTGGCTGATCATGAGATCAAGAGACCAAGACCACCCTGGCCAACATGGTGAAACTTCATCTCTACTCAAAAACACAAAAATTAGCCAGGCGTTGTAGTGTGCCCCTGTAGTCCCAGCTGCTCGGGAGGCTGAGGCAGGAGAATCGCTTGAACCCGGGAGGTGGAGGTTGCAGTGAGCCTAGATTGCACTACTTCACTCCTGCCTGGCAACAGAGTGAGACTATTCAAAGAAAAAAAAAAGAAAAGAAAAGAAAAAGACAATATCAGAAATCAGAAGTTTATATGCTATATCACTCCATTTACATTGCATTCTTAAAGCAACACAATTATAGGGTTGGAAGATAATTTAATGATGGTCAGTGGCTAGGCAGGTAGAAAGGGAGAAAAGTGGCTGAGACTATACAATCATAGCATGGGAAACATCTGAAATGTAATTATTTTGTATATTGACTGTGTTGGTTGGTCACACATCTACACATGTGATAAATTTGCATAGAATGAAATACACACACATACACACAAAGATACACAAATGAATACATGTAAAACTGGTGAAACCAGAAGAAGGTAGATGGACTGTATCACTGTTAATTTCCTGACTGTGATATTTTACTATAGGGATGCAAGATGTTGCTACTGGGATAAGCTGCCTCAGAGTACACACAGTCTCTGTTTATTACTTCTCACTACTGCATTTCAGTCTACAATCATCACAAAAACTCTTTAAAATTAAAATTTGCATTAGGAATTAATTTGAGGTTCTCACTGATATCCACTGTAAAATCCTCTAAATCAGTAAAGTCATTTCAAGACCAAAACTTAAGTTGTGGCATGCCCTCAGCTTCTATTTTACTTTACTTAGTTAGCAACAGTATCCAGAGTCATCCTTAACTACTAGAGAAGCGTGGTAAGAGGATATTTTTATCTGGGCATATTACTGGTCTTCAAAGAATTGTTTTTAAATGAATAAGGTAGAAATTTATATCACAGTCCTCATTAGAAACACTTAATTTGGTCAATCAACCCTATAGGTTATTTCATGAATAAAGCATATCAAAACAAAATTAATAAAAAATAGAGCTCATTAAAGAAAGCAGTAGCACTCTAACTAAATTTAATTTTCAGTGGTTGTGTGATACCAATCAAGGCCAGATTTTTATCATACAAAAACGTAGTCCTTTTCAAGTTCTTTGATATATTCATAATCAACATGTATAAAATATCTAGACTTTAAATTTCAATCAGCGAAATGAAAGTATGGAGAAAGGGCTATCTATGATGGAATTTAAAAGACAATTTTTTTTTTTTTTTTACTTAAGTTAGATGCTTAAAATCTACTTTGTAAAAATCTCACTTCTATAAACTTCAGAAATTTGTAATTAACTGAAATATTACCACCTTGGAATTAAGTAAAATACTTATCCCCTAGGAAACCAGTGATACAATCACAATTGTCTTTTCCTTTACCTCTTCTGAATGGTCAAGCATAAAAGGTTACCTTCTTTTTACTTATAAGTAAATGTAGAATATAAGTTATACATGTCTTTTTATTTATTTATTTATTATACTTTAAGTTCTAGGATACATGTGCACAATGTGCCGATCTGTTACATATGTATAAATGTGCCATGTTGGTGTGCTGCACCCATCAACTCGTTGTTTACATCAGTTATAACTCCCAGTGCAATCCCTTCCCCCTCCCCCTCCCCATAATAGGCCCCGGTGTGTGATGTTCCCCTTCCCATGTCCAAGTGATCTCATTGTTCAATTACCACCTATAAGTGAGAACATGCGGTGTTGGGTTTTCTGTTCTTGTGATAGTTTGCTGAAAATGATGGTTTCCAGCTGCACCCATGTCCCTACAAAGGACACAAACTCATCCTTTTTTATGGCTGCATAGTATTCCATGGTGTATATGTGCCACATTTTCTTAATCCAATCTGTCACTGATGGACATTTGGGTTGATTCCAAGTCTTTGCTATTGTGAATAGTGTTGCAATAAACATATGTGTGAATGTGTCTTTATAGCAGCATGATTTATAATCCCTTGGGTATATACCCAGTAATGGGATGGCTGGGTCATATGGTATTTCTAGTTCTAAATCCTTGAGGAATTGCCATACTGTTTTCCACAATGGTTGAACTAGTTTACAATCCCACCAATAGTGTAAAAGTGTTCCTATTTCTCCACATCCTCTCCAGCACCTGTTGTTTCCTGACTTTTTAATGATTGCCATTCTAACTGGTGTGAGATGGTATCTCATTGTGGTTTTGATTTGCATTTTTCTGATGGCCAGTGATGATGAGCGTTTTTTCATGTGTCTGTTGGCTGTATGAATGTCTTCTTTTGAGAAATGTCTGTTCATATCCTTTGCCCACTTTTTGATGGGGTTGTTTGTTTTTTTCTTGTAAATTTGTCTGAGTTCTTTGTAGGTTCTGGATATTAGCCCTTGTCAAATGAGTAGATTGCAAAAATTTTCTCCCATTCTGTAGGGTGCCTGTTCACTCTGATGGTAGTTTCTTTTGCTGTGCAGAAGCTCTTTAGTTTAATTAGATCTCATTTGTCAATTTTGGCTTTTGTTGCGGTTGCTTTTGGTGTTTTAGACCTGAAGTTCTTACCCATGCCTATGTCCTGAATGGTATTACCTAGGTTTTCTTCTAGGGTTTTTATGGTATTGGGTCTAACATTTAAGTCTCTAATCCATCTTGAATTAATTTTCGTATAAGGAGTAAGGAAAGGATCCAGTTTCAGCTTTCTGCTTATGGCTAGCCAATTTATTAAATAGGGAATCCTTTCCCCATTTCTTGTTTTTGTCAGGTTTGTCAAAGATCAGATGGCTGTAGATGTGTGGTGTTATTTCTGAGGGCTCTGTTCTGTTCCATTGGTCTATATCTCTGTTTTGGTACCAGTACCATGCTGTTAGTTACACATGTCTTTACAATAAGAGTGGTCATTAAAAAGCCACTCTCTAGGCACAAGAGTGTATTCAATGCGTACAGAAACACTTCTTGCCCTTGCTTGAGCAGCTAAGACCAACATGCACAGGATCATAATATGTATTTAGTTAACAATTCATGCACTTCCTTATGTTGCATTATTTCACCAATTGCTATAACAACATTGCTTGAGTATGTTCCAGATATCTCACAGGTCATGGACATGATCATATTTCCTGTTCCTGAGGAATTCAGAAACAAGCAATGGGGCTGACGGTCGAGTACTTGTAAGACCATATTCTGTTAGCTCAGTTAACGGTGAGCATAGAAATTTGTCTCATCAGAATGACCTTGTTCTCCTTCTCTTTATGTGAATCTACCTTCCGACATTGGCAGCTGGAAGCTTAGGTTCGGCTTAGATGACTTACTAATAATTGAGGAATAAAATGATTATTCACCAGTTTTCTGACCCTTTCCCCCAAAAAATTTAAATGTAAAATTTGAATGCATATATTTATTTAGTATTCATTTTTTCAGCAACTATTTATGGAGCACCTATTTTGTGAGAGATATTCCACCATTATTAATAAATTCAGCTTCAAAAATCTCATTTGTTTCTTCAAAGTCATTATTTTTGTCTTCAAAAAATTCCTATCTTGACTTTTGATATAAAGAAGTCTTTATTTTATAAATATGCACAGGACTATGAAAGGTACATATCATTAATCAGATGCAATAAAAATTAAATCTTTCTGAAAGGCCTAAATAACGCATTGCTCACATATTAACTGTAAGGGAATTAAAGATTTTGAATGAATAGAGATATAAGCAGTGATTGGGGAACATCTATTGTATTCAAACTTTTGTGCTTCTGATTTGATCCTGAGAGTACTAATGATAGCTGCATTTTAAAGATGAATGAATCTGTAATATATTGAATAGATATATAAATTTACTGAGACACAGTTTGTAAGGGGCTGGGTGAAGAACGAGTTAACAGCTTGCTGCCTCTAATTACCCACACGTTTACCTTATACACTTGCACTCAAACTTAACCTAGAAGTCCAGTGTGTGTCTTGTTTTGGCTATTCATCCGCCTGTCTGAATCTCACTTAATCTGCACGACAACCCTGTGTGGGAGATAACGCTTTAAAATCTTTGTAGAAATCAGAGCTCAAGTGTTTAGAAACACTCGTGATATCATAGAAAAAGCATCTGGTGAAATCAAGCTTTGAACCTAGGTTTGCTGAAACCCTCTTTAAAACACTGCCTCCTAAGGCATGAGAATATCAATGCCTGGAGTGAAAAAATACATTTTTGGATAAATCTCTATGCCTCACAATCCCATTATGCATCCAATATCAGGGTAAATTGGATAATAAACAAGAATTGTTTAAAAACAATTGTTTCAATAGTAGCATCAGGCTTTTCTACTCTGTGCAACGGAGCAAAGATCAATTCGATTGTTGTGTAGCTGGCCAGAATATTTGATAATAGAAAGACTTTGTGAGAGGAGACAAAATATAAGGAAACAAATGAAAGATATAAGATATTCACCAAATATTTTTTAAATAAAACATTAGAAAAGGCAAAGATGAATTATCACCTAATTTTTATAAATCAGAAACAATTATCAAATAATCCATAATTCTTTCTTCCTGCATTGTGATTAGATACTCAATATTTCTTGAATTTTGTCCTTTTTTATTTTGAGTTCATGTTTTACCTCCTCAACCAGTAAATCTTTGTTGAACAAATATTCTGAACATTCTAGTATCTATCACTCAGAGCTTATTTTTGTTTTCATCAGAGATTTAAATCTCATGGCTTATAACTCAATGGATATTGATATAAGCTTTCCTTGAAATTGTTTTTTTTTTTTTTTTTTTTTTTTGCCAGTTATGAGCAATAAAACATCTGTGAGCTCCCTAAACAAAAAGACATTGAAAAGTGTGTGAACATATACCTTTTTACACCCCTGAATCTATTGTCTTCAGAAAGGAAAACAAAAATTACCTTTGTACATAGAGTGGATTGTGCCTGGCACAGACGCTGATGCCCAGGGAAGGTCTTGAACCACTCTGCACTAGAGTAAGATTCATGCCTCCTCATGCCTTTTGGTTTCAATTTTTCCCTAACGCTTGTATTTGAATTGTGTTTAGGCAAGAAACCACAAATATTAAGAAATACGTTTCTTTCAGTGAGATCACAGCAAAGTTTAAGGAACCCTTACTTTACAGTCTGAGAAGCCTAACTTGGAACGTGGGAATTTTCACACATTAGATTTGTGATCTGGCTACTTAGCTTACCTTTATCTCAGTCAATTCACTCAATTCAACAAACACGTAAAGACTTCCCTGCAGGTGGCCTCCACGATGACAGGCCTCAGGGAATCAAAGAACAACAAATGGCCCCTACCCTTAGGTCTGCAGATGACAGTAGGACAGGCTAGATTTTCAAACAAAAATGTGCCATTCATAGTAAAAAATAATGCTAGATGATACAATTATGTATCAGTTCAGTAGGATACAACGAATAAAAGTGATACCAACCAAAAGGATGAAAAGAGTTTTTATAGAGTTATGACCCTTGAATTAAATTATGAAAATAAATATGAGGTGGACTTCCAAGGAGAGAAAGCAGTGTTAGCAAAGAAATTGCATGTTAAGGCATCTTTAAGTGGATTGATTTGCTGGAGGATGGGATTCTGTGGGTGTGGGAAGGGGAGAGGGTGAAGTTGGTGAAGGGCAGGGAGAGAAAGGTGGGAATGAGATGATGGATGACTTTTCATTCCAGACTAAAGACCCTGGGGAAAGCATTGCTCCACAGCATTTAGGAATCAAACAAATCGTGGGTGCAGGGATACATGAAGGCACAGTAGCCTTGAATAGGGAAGTGGATATCTTAAGGATAAATGCAGCCATTGGAACATCTGCATGTGTAGGGATAGGAAGTTGAGATCTCTTAAATCCTGCTGGCCCTAGTTTTTCTCTGTGAAGGAAGTGACATGAACATCCCTCTTCAGAAAAAGAGAGAGAGAGAGAGAGAGAAGGAAAGAGGAGACAAGGGAAGGGGAGGGTTGGAAAGGGGAGGGAAGAGATGAGAGTAGAGAAAGAGATAAAGAAAGAGGAGCCAGGCTCAGCTGATGTTGCCGATGAAAGATTGATAATGGCAACAGTCCACATACTCCGTGATCTCCTCTGGTAGCACTCACACACCACACTTTATGAAGGGAGGTATGTTTTCGATGGATCCAAAACTGCCTTGAAAAGTCTCAGCTCGGTCTGAGTATCTTCTTCCTGTGAAAGTTATTTCTGTAAACCTGAACAACCCTGTGCTTATTCTTGAAGCTTGGTCACCAATTCATAATATTGAGTATTGAATTGTTTTCGTTTTGGGAATAGATGAGACTAGTTTGATTTTTAGTTTGATTTTGTAATTTCTTTGTTTTAGAAAAAAATATCTTTTTATACTTTTAAAAATATTTTACCTTTCATTTACTGGTTTCTTTGCTTCAGGGCTTAAACTTATATGGAATTGAATCCATATAACATCATTAAACTTATGTTGAATATCCCTCCACTTAAAATACCCTCTCCCTGTATTTTCTTTTTTTTTTTTTTTTTTTTTTTTTTTTTTTTTTTTTTTTTGCTTTATGTATTTTATTTAATGGAATTAATTCAAGCTATGAGAGCATTTCAATTTTAAGCTTTGTCTAGTCTATTGTTTAATGTTTCTGAGTTTTTTTTAACTCATGATTTGCCTTGGTCCTAAAATTATTTTCTTGTGAAATCCCTTTTGGTCTCCCTTTCAATTTTCTTAAACTATTTCACCTTTTTATCTTTGTTCTTATTGAAGTCATGTCTTCTTCAGGATTTCTAAATTAAAAAGGACTTATTACACATCTTTTTCTTTCACTCAGAGTATATATAGGGGGAGTACAGAATGGATTGTTTAATTTTTGTGTGCCTGCTAAGCTGCTTTCCTTCTGGCTGTAATATATGTGCATAATTACAAAGCTGTTTCTTTTCATCTTGTTCATGCTTCATGTTGGCAGCTCCTTTTAGACATTGTACGTACTTTAATTTGCTCTCTTCTCATTTTACTCAGGCCTGTTCTTCTCCCAACTGCAGTATGACAGCTAGGCACCATCTTCATGGCCTAATATTTGTCACAAATGGGCAGATGGGTGAGTGCTCCCCAGCCTTCATAATTTGTTAGAAAAATAGTGTTTGAGGCCGGGCACGGTGGCTCACGCCTGTAATTGCAGCACTTTGGGAGGCCGAGGTGGGCCGATCACCTGAGGTCAGGAGTTTGAGACCAGCCTGGCCAACATGGTGAACCGCCCCCCCCGGCTAAAAAGTACAAAAATTAGCCAGGTGTGGTGGTGGGTGCCTGTAGTCCCAGCTACTCAGGAGGCTGAGAAAGGAGAGTTGCTTGAACCCAGGAGGCGGAGGTTGCAGTGAGCCAGCATAAGGCCTCTGCATTCCAGCCTGGGTGACAAGAGTAGTATTCCGTTTCAAAAAAGAAAAGAAGAGAAAAGAAAAGAAAAGAAAATAGTGTTTGAACTTCCTTTTGGCAATTTAGAGAAGTGTCTTGCCTCAGGTGACTCCATCTCCTTGTTGGATATCCTTTTCCTATGAAAGGGTGATGTAGGTTTGGGATCCTTTCACTCACATGATAGGAGTGGAGCTTGGCCATTTTTCCCCTTCTGAGAACCTGAGTGTTTCCAGGGTTTTTCTGTGCTCTGATTTTGAATTCTATGCTAAATTTTTCCTGATCTGCATGCCTTTATCTCAATCTACTTATCTTACTATTAGAGCAACGGTCCCCAACCATTTTGGTACCAGGGACCAGTTTCATGGAAGCCAATTATTCCACAGACTGGTGGGGATGGAAAGATGGTTTCCAGAAGAAACTGCTCCACCTCATGTCATCAGGCATTAGATCCTCATAAGGAGCACACAACCTAGATCCCTTACATGCGCAGTTTACAATAGGGTTCACACTCTTATGAGCATCTAATGCTTCTGTTGATCTGCCAGGAGGTGGAGCTCAGGCAGTATAGCTCACTTGCCGGCTTCTCACCTCCTGCTGTGCGGCCCCGGGGTTGGGGACTCCTGTATTAGGGTGTATCAGTGAGAATTCATAAGTATTGATATTTCAAGTACTATTCCAAGAATAGCAGCTGGAGAAGTGGGGATGATCCTGTTTGAATCTTGTGTTTCTGTCATTAACTAAACATTTTCCACATTTGTACCAGGGCTGCCTTTGGTCTGGATGTTGAGAATGTTAGAAATTAATGGCATTTGGGACTTGCCTGTGAATCCTGAGTCCTGCCTGGTCTGACGGGGATCTACAGAGGTCAAATAAACTCCTGCTGAAAGAAGTTTTCATGTTAGAGCATGTCTGCATTTCTGGATCCTTTCTGTTTTTGAGGGTTCTGTTCTCAGTTGAATTGTGTCCCTCTAAAAAGATATGTTGAATTCCTAACCTCTGGCATCTGTGATTATGACTTCATTTAGAAATAGGTTATTTGCAGATGCAATCAAGTTAATATGAGGTCATTTTAGATTAGACTCTAAATCCAATGGCTGGTGTCCTTGTAAAGAGAGAAATGTTTGGAGAATACAGGCAGAAGACAGCCAAGGGAGGATGGAGGCAGAGAACAAAGTGACACTGCCGCAAACCAGGAAACTCGTGGAGCCACCAGAAGCTGGAAGAAGCAAGTAATGATTCTTCCTAGAAGTCTACAGAGGGAGCATGACCCTGCCAGCACCTTGATTTTGGACCTCTCGCCTCTAGAACTGTAAAAGAATACCTTTTTGTTCTTTTAAGCCACTCAGATTATGGTAATTTGTTACAACAATTCTAGGAAACAGATGTAGGGTCCCAGGAGGTTTCTATGAATGGGAGGCTGCATAAGTCGTGGATAAAAGCTTGAGTATATTTCAGGTTTGATTGTGCCATTTTGTCACTGAGGATGTACTTCAATAATTAACATGACCTCCTTGAGTCTATTTCCGTAAAATGAGAATAGCCAAGCCCAGGTCATAAAAAACTGAGAGAACATATGTAAAGTGGTGGGGACTATGTCGGCTCTCCCCAAGGTAAGCACTGAATAATAGACCTACATCTTTAGAAGGGATTAACCATACAACTCCCTAAAATTACTATGAAAATTAAATAAGATAAATGTAAAGAATGTTGCTAGAACATGGTATTTCTTATGTTTTCTAAATTTTAGCCTTCACATCTCTAAAGCTATAATTACAATAGTTTTCTTCACTCATTGAACAGTTATTTTATGACTACCTGTGATATGCCAGGCACTGCACTCTGCACTGAAAATGCAGTGGTAGATTGTAGAAACACCGTCAGTGGTCTTATGAAGTTTGCACCCTGTGAGAGTGATAGGCAACAAAAAGCATACCAAAACAAAGCACAAATATTTCAATGACAACCTATGGAATATATATATTCCCTCCAAAAAGAGTGTCTATAAGAGATAATGAAGGGTCTAAAGTGGCTAAAGAGCTCTCTGATAACATGGCCTGCAAGCTGAAGACTAAAGGATGAGAAGAAATCTTCCAAAGATAAAGAAATGGATGAAGAAGAAACGGGAGAGGAGATGCATCTGAAACCAGGCAACATAGGAGAAGACCACCAGGTGAGAAGTGATATGAGATGAAGTTGTGGGTTTCATCAAAAGCCAGATAACAAAGACATATCTCTAAGTCTCAATAATCCCTTTGAGTTTTATTAATATAATGATGTCCCTTGAAGAATTTAAGTAGAAGCATAACTGTTCAATTTATTAATTAAAACAGTTTCACTTGCTGTGTTGTCTATGTGGAGAGTAGATTTGAGAAAGACAGAGGAAACTCAGTCCAGTAAGGTTATTGTGGCAATTCACTGAGAGATAGTGGTGCATTTGGAAAATTTGATAGTAGATGGATTTACATAACTAACAAAATGAGATATTCTTAATCTTATGAAATGACTGAACTTGAAGAATTGACTATGAAGTAAGAGGAAAAAGACATGAAGGATTATGTCTGTTTTGTGCTTCACTGGCTTAGCAGATTGGACTCTGATTTTCTGAGAACTGAATTAGAGAAGACAGTGATGAGAATGGGTTAGGATTGAGGGTAGGATGGAGG
>NC_044554.1:3094179-3156196 GCF_007565055.1 Rhinopithecus roxellana
CTCAATGCGATCCAAAAAACCTTCTCAGATTCCTGAAAGACAGTGTTAGTGGCCTGCTCATGAAACATAAGTGAAACTCTGTGAGATGAATTCACACAACACCACGAAGTTCTACGAAAGCTTCTTTGTAGTTTTCTTCTGAGGATATTTCCTTAGTCACCGTGAGCTTCACTGGCGCAGAAGTATCCCATTGCAGATTTCAAGGAAACTGTGATAGCAAACTCGTCACTGAAGAGAAACTTGTAACTCTGTGAGTTACATTCACACATCACAATGCAGTTTCTAGAAGGGTTCTTTCCAGTTCTGTCTGAGGGATATCCTTTTTCACCATAGCCCTCAATGAGCTCCCAAATATCACTTTGCTGAATCCACGAGAACAGTGTTAGCAAACTGTTCCAAGAAGGGAAGTGTGGAACTCTGTGTGATGAAGTCACATCAGAAAGCAATCTCTATGAAAGCTTCTCTCTAGTTATTATCGAGGATATTTCCTTTTCACCATGGGCCTCTATTGCTCAAATATCACTTTGCGATTCCACGAAAGAATTTAGCAACTTGTTCTGAGCAAATGTTGTAACTCTGTGAGACGAATTCACAGATCACAAAGAAGTTTCTCAGAAAGCTTCTTTTCGTTTTTAACTGATGATATTTGCTTTATCACGTAGGCTCAATGCGATCGAAGTACACCTTCTCAGATTCCTGAAAGACAGTGTTAATGGCCTGCTCCTTAAACATAAGTGTAACTCTGTGAGATGATTCACACAACAAAAAGAAATTTCTAAGAAAGCTTCTTTCTAGTTTTCTTTGAGGATATTTCCTTATCACCGAGATTTCACTGCGCTAAGAAGTATCCCATTGCAGATTTCAAGGAAACTGTGATAGCAAACTCGTCACAGAAGAGAAACTTGTAACTCTGTGAGTTACATTCACACAACAATGCAGTTTCTCAGAAGGGTTCTTTCCATTTCTGTTGGATATTTCCTTTTTCACCATAGTCCTCAATGAGCTCTCCCAAAATATCACGTTGCTGAATCCACGAGAAAAAGTGTTAGCAAACTGTCAAGAATGGAAGGCTGGAACTCTCTGTGATGAAGTCACACATCAGAAAGCAATCTCTCAAAACCTCTCTGCAGTTATTATCTGAGGGTATTCCTTTTTCTCTCCATGGGCCTCTAGTGGGCTACCAAAGTGGTCATTTTGCAGATTCCACGAAAAGAGTGTTAGCACACTTGTTCTGAGCATAGTTGTCACTCTGTGAGACGAATTCACAGATCACAAAGAAGTTTATCAAAAAGCCTTCTTTCTCTTTTTATAACTGTTGATATATTGTTTTTCATCAGTAGGCTCAATGTGATCCAAAGTAGCCTCTTCTCAAGTCCTGCAAGACAGTGTTTATGGTCTGCTCCAGAAACAGAAGTGTAATCTCTGTGAGTTGAATTCACACATCACCAAGGAGGTTCTGAGAAATCTTCTTTCTAGTTTTTTCTTCTGAGGATAATTCCTTTCTCAACGTGGAGCTTCACTGCGCTAAGAAGTATCCCATTGCAGATTTCAAGGAAACTGTGATAGCAAACTCGTCACTGAAGAGAAACTTGTAACTCTGTGAGTTACATTCACACATCACAATGCAGTTCTCAGAAGGGTTTCTTTCCAGTTTCTGTCTGAGGATATTTCCTTTTTCACATAGGCCCTCAATGAGCTCCCAAATATCACTTTGCTGAATCCACGAGAACAGTGTTAGCAAACTGTTCCAAGAAGGGAAGGGTGGAACTCGGTGTGATGAAGTCACCATCAGAAAGCAATCTCTCAGGAAAGCTTCTCTCTACTGTATTATCTGAGGATATATTCCGTTTTCACCATGGGCCTCTATTAGCTCCCAAATATCACTTTGCAGATTCCACGAAAAGAGTGTTAGCAAACTTTTCTGAGCAATAAGTTGTAACTCTGTGAGAGCGAATTCACAGATCACAAAGAATTTTCTCAGAAAGCTTCTTTCTCGTTTTTTAACTGATGATATTTCCTTTAATCAGCGTAGGCTCTCAATGCGATCCAAAGTAGCCCTTCCTCATATTCCTGAAGACAGTGTTAATGGCCTGCTCCATGAAACATAAGTGTAACTCTGTGAGATGAATTCACACATTACCAAGAAGTTTCTACGAAAGTTTTCTTTCTAGTTTTCTCTGAGGATATTTTCCTTAGTCACCTGGGAGCTTCACTGCGCTAAGAAGTATCCCATTGCAGATTTCAAGGAAACTGTGATAGCAAACTCATCACTGAAGGAGAAACTTGTACTCTGTGAGTTACATTCACAGCATCACAATGCAGTTTCTCAGAAGGGTTCTTTCCAGTTTCTGTCTGAGGATATTTCCTTTTTTACCATAGCCCTCAATGAGCTCCCCAAATATCACTTTGCTGAATCCATCGAGAACAGTGTTAGCAAACTGTTCCAAGAAGGAAGGGTGGAACTCTGTGTGATGAAGTCACGCATCAGAAAGCAATCTCTCAGAAAGCTTCTCTGTAGTTATTATCTGAGGATATTCCTTTTTCAGCAATGTGTCTCTATGGCTCCCAAATACACTTTGCAGATTCCACGAAAAGAGTGTTAGCAAAATTGCTCTGAGCAATAAGTTGTAACTCTGTGAGACGATTACACAGATCACAAAGAATTTTCTCAGAAAGCTTCTTTATCGTTTTTAACTGATGACATTACCTTTATCAGCATGGGCCTCAATGCGATCCAAATTAGCCCTTCTCAGATTCCTGACAGACAGTGTTAATGGCCTGTTCCATGAAACTTAAGTGTAACTCTGTGAGATGAATTCACACACCATCAAGAAGTCTCTAAGAAAGCTTCGTTCTAGTTTTCTTCTGAGGATATTTCCTTAGTCACCGTGAGCTTCACTGCGCTATGAAGTATCCCATTGCAGATTTCAAGGAAACTGTGATAGCAAACTCGTCACGGAAGAGAAACTTGTAACTCTGTGAGTCACATTCACACATCACAATGCAGTTTCTCAGAAGGGTTCTTTCCAGTTTCTGTCTGAGGATATTTCCTTTTTCACCATAGCCCTCAATGAGCTCCCAAATATCACTTTGCTGAATCCACGAGAACAGTGTTAGCAAACTTTTCCAAGAAGGGAATGGTGGAACTCTGTGTGATGAAGTGACACATCAGAAAGCAATCTCTCAAAAAGCTTCTCTGTAGTTAATATCTGAGGATATTTCCTTTTTCACCATGTGCCTCTATTGGCTCCCAAATATCACTTTGGAGATCCCACGAAAAGAGTCTTAGCAAACTTGTTCTGAGCAGTAAGTTGTAACTCTGTGAGACGATTCCGAGATCACAAAGAAGTTTCTCAGAAAGCTTGTTTGTCGTTTTTAACTGACGATATTTCCTTTATCAGCATAGGCGTCAATGCGATCCAAAGTAGGCCTTGTCAAATTCCTGAAAGACAGTTTTATCGGCCTGCTCCATGAAACATACGTGTAACTCTGTGAGATGAATTCACACAACACCAAGAAGTTTCTAAGAAAGCTTCTTTCTAGTTTTCTTTTGAGGATATTTCCTTAGTCACCGTGAGCTTCACTGCGCTAAGAAGAATCCCATTGCAGTTTCAAGGAAACTGTGATAGCAAACTCGTCACTGAAGAGAACTTGTAACTCTGTGAGTTACATTCACACATCACAATGCAGTTCTCAGAAGGGTTCTTTCCAGTTTCTGTCTGAGGATATTTCCTTTTTCACCATAGCCCTCAATGAGCTCCCAAATATCACTTTGCTGAATCCACGAGAACAGGGTTAGCAAACGTTCCAAGAAGGGAGGGTGGAACTCTGTGTGATGAAGTCACACATCAGAAAGCAATCTCTCAGAAAGCTTCTCTGCTAGTTATTATCTGAGGATATTTCCTTTTTCACCATGGGCCTCTATTGGCTCCCAAATATCACTTTGGCAGATTCCACGAAAAGAGTGTTAGCAAACTTGTTCTGAGCAGTAAGTTTGTAACTCTGTGAGACTGAATTCACAGATCACAAAGAAGTTTCTCAGAAAGATTCTTTCTCGTCTTTAACTGAATGATATTTCCTTTATCAGCGTAGGAATCAATGGCATCCAAAGTAGCCCTTCTCAGATTCCTGAAAGACTGTGTTAATGGTCCTGCTCCATGAAACATAAGTGTAACTATGTGAGATGAATTCACACATCACCAAGAAGTTTTGAAGAAGGCTTC
Organism: Rhinopithecus roxellana; assembly: GCF_007565055.1. Classification (NCBI taxonomy): domain Eukaryota; kingdom Metazoa; phylum Chordata; class Mammalia; order Primates; family Cercopithecidae; genus Rhinopithecus; species Rhinopithecus roxellana. The sequence continues at coordinate 3,098,403 of NC_044554.1, forward strand.
TTTCTAGTTTTCTTCTGAGGATATTTCCTTCTTCAGCGTGAGCTTCACTGCGCTAAGAAGTATCCCAATGCAGATTTCAAGGAAACTGTGATAGCAAACTCGTCACTGAAGAGAAAGTTGTAACTCTGTGAGTTACATTCATACATCACAATGCAGTTTCTCAGAGGGTTCTTTCCAATTTCTGTCTGAGGATATTTCCTTTATTACCATAGCCCTCAATGAGCTCCCAAATATCACTTTGCTGAATCCATGAGAACAGTGTTAGCAAACTGTTCCAAAAAGGGAAGGGTGGAACTCTGTGTGATGAAGTCAAACATCAGAAAGAAATCTCTCAGAAAGCTTCTCTGTAGTTATTACCCGAGGATATTTCCTTTTTCACCATGTGCCTCTATTGGCTCCCAAATATCACTTTGCAGATTACACGAAAAGAGTATTAGCAAATTTGTTCCGAGCAATAAGTTGTAACTCTGTGAGATGAATTCACAGATCACAAAGAAGTTTCTCAGAAAGCTTCTTTCTCGTCTTTAACTGAAGATATTTCCTTTATCAGTGTAGGAATCAAATGCGATCCAAAGTAGCCCTTCTCAGATTCCTGAAAGACAGTGTTAATGGCCTGCTCCATGAAACATAAGTGTAACTATGTGAGATGAATTCACACATCACCAAGAAGTTTTTAAGAAAGCCTTCTTTCTAGTTTTCTTCTGAGGATATTCCTTTGTCACCGTGAGCTTCACTGCGCTAAGAAATATCCCAATTGCAGATTTCAAGGAAACTGTGATAGCAAACTCATCACTGAAGAGAAACTTGTAACTCTGTGAGTTACATTCACACATCACAATGCAGTTTCTCAGAGGGTTCTTTCCAGTTTCTGTCTGAGGATATTTCCTTTTTCACCGTAGCCCTCAATGAGCTCCCAAATATCACTTTGCTGAATCCACGGAGAACAGTGTTAGCATACTGTTCCAAGAAGGGAAGGGTGGAACTCTGTGTGATGAAGTCACACATCAGAAAGCAATCTCTCAGAAAGCTTCTCTCTAGTTATTATCCGAGGATATTTCCTTTTCACCATGGGCCTCTATTGGCTCTCAAATATCACTTTGCAGATTCCACGAAAAGAGTGTTTGTACAATTGTTCTGAGCAATAAGTTGTAACTCTGTGAGACTAATTCACAGATCACAAAGAAGTTTCTCAGAAAGCTTCTTTCTCGTTTTTAACTGATGATATTTCCTTTATCAGTGTGGGCCACAATGCGATCCAAAGTAGCCCTTCTCAGATTACTGAAACACAGTGCTAATGGCCAGCTCCATGAAACATAAGTGTAACTGTATGAGATCAATTCACACAACACCTAGAAGTTTCTTAGAAAGCTTCTTTCTAGTTTTCTTCTGAGGATATTTCCTTAGTCACCGTGAGCTTCACTGCGCTAAGAAGTATCCCATTGCAGATTTCAAGGAAACTGTGATAGCAAACTCGTCACTGAAGGGAAACCTTGTAATTCTGTGAGTTACATTCACACATCACTATGCAGTTTCTTAGAAGGGTTCTTTCCAGTTTCTGTCTGAGGATATTTCCTTTTTCACTAGAGCCTCAATGAGCTCCCAAATATCACTTTGCTGAATCCACGAGAACAGTGTTAGCAAACTGTTCCAAGAAGAGAAGGGTGGAACTCTGTGTGATGAAGTCACACATCAGAAAGCAATCTCTCAGAAAGCTTCTCTGTAGTTATTATCTGAGGATATTTCCTTTTTCACCATGTGCCTCTATTGGCTCCCAAATATCACTTTGTAGATTCCACGAAAAGAGTGTTAGCAAACTTGTTCTGAGCAATAAGTTGTAACCTGTGAGACGAATTCAGCGATCACAAAGAAGTTTCTCAGAAAGCTTCATTCTTGTTTTTAACTGATGATATTTCCTTTATCAGCGTAGGCCTCAAGGCGAACCCAAGTAGCCCTTCTCAGATTCCTGAAAGACAGTGTTAATGGTCTACTCCATGAAACATAAGCGTAACTCTGTGAGATGAATTCACAAAAAACCAAGAATTTTCTAAGAAAGCTTCTTTCTACTTTTCTTCTGAGGATATTTCCTTAGTCACCGTGAGCTTCACTGCGCTAAGAAGTATCCCATTGCAGATTTCAAGGAAACTGTGATAGCAAACTCGTCACTGAAGAGAAACTTGTAACTCTGTGAGTTACATTCACACATCACAATGCAGTTTCTCAGAAGGGTTCTTTCCAGTTTCTGTCTGAGGATATTTCCTTTTTCACCATAGCCCTCAATGAGCTCCCAAATATCACTTTGCTGAATCCACGAGAACAGTGTTAGCAAACTGTTCCAAGAAGGGAAGGGTGGAACTCTGTGTGATGAAGTCACACATCAGAAAGCAATCTCTCAGAAAGCTTCTCTGCTAGTTATTATCTGAGTATATATCCTTTTTCACCATGTGCCTCTATTGGATCCCAAATATGACTTGGCAGATTCCACGAAAAGAGTGTTAGGAAATTTCTTGTGAGCAATAAGTTGTAACTCTGTGAGACGAATTCACAGATGACAAAGAAGTTTCTCAGAAAGCTTCTTTCTCGTTTTTAACTGATGATATTTCCTTTATCAGCCTCAGCTCAATGTGATCCAAAGTAACCTTCTCAGATTCCTAAAAGACAGTGTTAGTGGCCTGATACATGAAACATAAGTGAAACTCCGTGAGATGAATTCACACAACACCACGAAGTCTCTACGAAAGCTTCTTTGTAGTTTTCTTCTGAGGATATTTCCTTAGTCACCGTGAGCTTCACTGCGCTCAGAAGTATCCCATTGCAGATTTCAAGGAAACTGTGATAGCAAACTCGTCACTGAAGAGAAACTTGTAACTCTGTGAGTTACATTCACACATCACAATGCAGTTTCTCAGAAGGGTTCTTTCCAGTTTCTGTCTGAGGATATTTCCTTTTTCACCATAGCCCTCAATGAGCTCCCAAATATCACTTTGCTGAATCCACGAGAACAGTGTTAGCAAACTGTTCCAAGAAGGGAAGGGTGGAACTCTGTGTGATGAAGTCACACATCAGAAAGCAATCTCTCAGAAAGCTTCTCTCTAGTTATTATCCGAGGATATTTCCTTTTTCACCATGGGCCTCTATTGGCTCCCAAATATCACTTTGCAGATTCCACGAAAAGAGTTTAGCAAACTTGTTCTGAGCAATATGTTGTAACTCTGTGAGACGAATTCACAGATCACAAAGAAGTTTCTCAGAAAGCTTCTTTCTCGTTTTTAACTGATGATATTTCCTTTATCAGCAGTAGGCCTCAATGCGATCGAAGGTAGCCCTTCTCAGATTCCTGAAAGACAGTGTGAATGGCCTGCTCCATGAAACATAAGTGTAACTCTGTGAGATGAATTCACACATCACCAAGAAGTTTCTAAGAAAGCTTCTTTCTAGTTTTCTTCTGAGGATATTTCCTTTGTCACCGTGAGCTTCACTGCGCTAAGAAGTATCCCATTGCAGATTTCAAGGAAACTGTGATAGCAAACTCATCACTGAAGAGAAACTTGTAACTCTGTGAGTTACATTCACACATCACAATGCAGTTTCTCAGAAGGGTTCTTTCCAGTTTCTGTCTGAGGATATTTCCTTTTTCACCATAGCCCTCAATGAGCTCCCAAATATCACTTTGCTGAATCCACGAGAACAGTGTTAGCAAACTGTTCCAAGAAGGGAAGGGTGGAAATCTGTGTGATGAATTCACACGTCAGAAAGCAATCTCTCAGAAACCTTCTCTCTAGTTATTATCCGAAGATAATTCCTTTTTCTCCATGGGCCTCTATTGGCTACCAAATATCACTTTGCAGATTCCACGAAAAGAGTGTTAGCAAACTTGTTCTGAGCAATAAGTTGTAACTCTGTGAGACGAATTCACAGATCACAAAGAAGTTTCTCAGAAAGCTTCTTTCTCGTTTTTAACTGATGATATTTCCTTTATCAGCGTAGGCCTCAATGCGATCCAAAGTAGCCCTTCTCAGATTCCTGAAAGACAGTGTTAATGGCCTGCTCCATGAAACATAAGTGTAACTCTGTGAGATGAATTCACACATCACCAAGAAGTTTCTAAGAAAGCTTCTTTCTAGTTTTCTTCTGAGGATATTTCCTTAGTCACCGTGAGCTTCACTGCGCTAAGAAGTATCCCATTGCAGATTTCAAGGAAACTGTGATTGCAAACTTCGTCACTGAAGAGATACTTGTAACTCTGTGAGTTACATTCACACATCACAATGCAGTTTCTCAGAAGGGTTCTTTCCAGTTTCTGTCTGAGGATATTTCCTTTTTCACCATAGCCCTCAATGAGCTCCCAAATATCACTTTGCTGAATCCACGAGAACAGTGTTAGCAAACTGTTCCAAGAAGGGAACGGGGGAACTCTGTGTGATGAAGTCACACATCAAAATCAATCTCTCAGAAAGCTTCTCTCTAGTTATTATCTGAGGATATTTCCTTTTTCACCATGTGCCTCTATTGGCTCCCAAATATCACTTTGCAGATTCTACGAGAAGAGTGATAGCAAACTTGTTCTGAGCAATAAGTTGTAACTCTGTGAGACGAATTCACAGATCACAAAGAAGTTTCTCATAAAGCTTCTTTCTCGTTTTTAACTGATGATATTTCCTTTATCAGCATAGGCCTCAATGCGATCCAAAGTAGCCCTTCTCAGATTCCTGAAAGACAGTAGTTAATGGCTTGCTCCATGAAACGTAAGTGTAACTCTGTGAGATGAATTCACACAACACCAAGAAGGTTTTAAGAAAGCTTCTTTCTAGTTTTCTTCTGAGAATATTTCCTTTGTCACCCTGAGCTTCACTGCGCTAAGAAGTATCCCATTGCAGATTTCAAGGAAACTGTGATAGCAAACTCGTCACTGAAGAGAAACTTGTAATTCTGTGAGTTACATTCTCACATCACTATGCAGTTTCTCAGAAGGGTTCTTTCCAGTTTCTGTCTGAGGATATTTCCTTTTTCACCATAGCCCTCAATGAGCTCCCAAATATCACTTTGCTACATCCACGAGAACAGAGTTAGCAAACTGTTCCAAGAAGGGAAGGGTGGAACTCTGTGTGATGAAGTCACACATCAGAAAGCAATCAATCAGAAAGCTTCTCTGTAGTTATTATCCGAGGGTATTTCCTATTTCACCATGTGCCTCTATTGCCTCCCAAATACCACTTTGCAGATTCCATGAAAAGAGATTTAGCAAACGTGTTCTGAACAATAAGTTGTAACTCTGTGAGACGAATTCACAGATCACAAAGAAGTTTCAGAGAAAGCTTCTTTCTCGGTTTTAACTGATGATATTTCCATTATCAGCGTAGGCCTCAATGCGATCCAAATTAGCCCTTCTCAGATTCCTGAAAGACAGTGTTAATGGCCTAGCTCCATGAAACATAAGTGTAACTCTGTGAAATGAATTCACACAACTCCAAGAAGTTTCTAAGAAAGCTTCTTTCTAGTTTTCTTCTGAGGATATTTCCTTAGTCAACCATGAGCTTCACTGCGCTAAGAGATTATCCCATTGCAGATTTCAAGGAAACTGTGATAGGCAAACTCGTCACTGAAGGAGAAACCTTGTAACTCTGTGAGTTACATTTACACATCACTAATGCAGTTTCTGTCAGAAGGGTCTTTCCCAGTTTCTGTCTGAGGATTTTCCTTTTTCAGCCTAGAGCCTTCAATGAGCTACCAAATATCACTTTGCTGAATCCATGAGAACAGGGGTTAGCAAACCTGTTTCCAAGCAGGGAAGAGGGTGGAACTCTGTGTGATGAAGCTCACACATCAGAAAGCAATCTCTCAGAAAGCTTCTCTGTAGTTAATATCTGAGGATATTTCCTTTTTCACCATGTGCCTCTATTGGCTCCCAAATATCACTTTGTAGAATTCCATCGAAACGAGTGTTAGCAAACTTGTTTACGAGCAATAAGTTGTAACCCCTGTGAGACGAATTCGCGGATCACAAAGAAGGATTCTCAGAAAGCTTCTTTCCTCGTTTTAACTGATGATATTCCTTTATCACCCTAGGCCTGCAAATGCGATCCAAAGTAGCCCTTCTCAGGATTCCTGAAAGACAGTGTTAATGGCCTGCTTCCATGAAACATAAGTGTAACTCTGTGAGATGAATTCACACATCACCAAGAAGTTTCTACGAAAGCTTCTTTCTAGTTTTCTTCTGAGGATATGTCCTTTGTCACCGTGAGCTTCACTGCGCTAAGAAGTATCCCATTGCAGGTTTGAAGGAAACTGTAATAGGAAACTCGTCACTGAAGAGAAACTTGTAACTCTGTGAGTTACATTCACACATCACAATGGAGTTTCTCAGAAGGGTTCTTTCGAGTTTCTTTCTGAGGATACTTCCTTTTCACCATAGCCCTCAATGAGCTCCCAAATGTCACTTTGCTGAATACACGAGAACAGTGTTAGCAAACTGTTCCAAGAAGGGAAGGGTGGAACTCAGTGTGATGAATGTCACACATCAGAAAGGAATCTCTCAGAAAGCTTCTCTATAGTTATTATCGGAGGATATTTCCTTTTTCCCCATGGGTCTCAATGGTCTCCCAAATATCACTTTGTAGAGTCCACGAAAAAGACTTTTTGCAAACTTGTTCTGAGCAATAAGTTGTAACACTGTGAGACGAATTCACAGATCACAAAGAAGTTTCTCAGAAAGCTTCTTTCTCGTTTTTAACTGATGATATTTCCTTTATCAGCGTAGGCCTCAATGCGATCCAAAGTAGCCTCTTCTCCGATCCCTGAAAGACAGTGTTAATGGCCTGCTCCATGAAACATAAGTGTAACTCTGTGAGATGAATTCACACATCTCCAGGAAGTTTCTAGGAAAGATTCTTTCTAGTTTTCTTCTGAGGATATTTGTTTAGTCACCGTGAGCTTCACTGCGCTAGGAAGTATCCCATTGCAGATTTCAGGGAAACTGTGATAGCAAACTCATCACTGAAGGGAAACTTGTAACTCTGTGAGCTACATTCACACATCACAAGGCAGTTTCTCAGAATGGTCCTTTCCAGTTTCTGTCTTAGGATATTTCCTTTTTCACAATAGCCCTCAATGAACTCCCAAATATCACTTTGCTGAATCCACGAGAACAGTGTTAGCAAACTGTTCCAAGAAGGGAAGGGTGCAACTCTGTGTGATGAAGTCACACATCAGAAAGCAATGTCTCAGAAACCTTCTCTCTAGTTATTATCGCAGGACATGTCCTTTTCTCCATGGGCCTCTATTGGCTCCGAAATATCACTTTGGAGATTCCACGAAAAGAGTTTTAGCAAACTTGTTCTGAACAATAAGTTGTAACCCTGTGAGACGAATTTTCATACCACAAAGAAGTTTCTCAGGAAAGCTTCTTTCTCGTTTTTAATTGATGATATTTCCTTTATCAGCGTAGGCCTCAATGCGATCGAAAGTACCCCTTCTCAGATTCCTGAAAGACAGTGTTAATTTCCTGCTCCATGAAACATAAGTGTAACTCTGTGAGATGAATTCACACACAAAGAAGTTTCTAAGAAAGCTTCTTTCTAGTTTTCTTCTGAGGATATTTCCATAGTCACCGTGAGCTTCACTGCGCTAAGAAGTATCCCATTGCAGATTTCAGGGAAACTGTGAGAGGAAACTCGTCACTGAAGAGAAACTTGTAACTCTGTGAGTTACATTCACACATCACAATGCAGTTTCTCAGAATTGTTCTTTCCAGTTTCTGTCTGAGGATATTTCCTTTTTCACCATAGCCCTCAATGAGCTCCCAAATATCACTTTGCTGAATCCACGAGAACAGTGTTAGCAAACTGTTTCCAAGAAGGGAAGGGTGGAACTCTGTGTGATGAAGTCACACATCAGAAAGCAATCTCTCAGAAAGCTTCTCTCTAGTTATTATCTGAGTATATTTCCTTTTTCACCATGTGCCTCTATTGGCTCCCAAATATCACTTTGCAGATTCCACGAAAAGAGTGTTAGCAAACTTGTTCTGAGCAATAAGTTGTAACTCTGTGAGACGAATTCACAGATCACAAAGAAGTTTCAAGAAAGCTTCTTTCTCGTTTTTAACTGATGATATTTCCTTTATCAGCGTAGGCCTCAATGCGATCCAAAGTAGCCCTTCTCAGATTCCTGAAAGACAGTGTTAATGGCCTGCTCCATGAAACATAAGTGTAACTCTGTGAGATGAATTCACACCACATCAAGAAGTTTCTAAGAAAGCTTCTTTCTTGTTTTCTTCTGAGGATATTTCCTTTGTCACCGTGAGCTTCACTGCGCTAAGAAGTATCCCATTGCAGATTTCAAGGAAACTGTGATAGCAAACTCGTCCCTGAAGAGAAACTTGTAACTCTGTGAGTTACATTCACACATCACAATGCAGTTTCTCAGAAGGGTTCTTTCCAGTTTCTGTCTGAGGATATTTTCTTTTTCACCATAGCCCTCAAAGAGGTCCCAAATATCACTTTGCTGAATCCACGAGAACAGTGTTAACAAACTGTTCCAACAAGGGAAGGGTGGAACTCTGTGTAATGAAGTCACACATCAGAAAGCAATCTGTCAGAAAGCTTCTCTCTAGTTATTATCCGAGGATATTTCCCTTTTCACCGTGGGCCTCTATAGGCTCCCAAATATCACTTTGCATATTCCACGAAAAGAGTGATAGCAAACTTGTTCTGAGCAATAAGTTGTAACCCTGTGAGACGAATTATCAGATCCACAAAGAAGTTTCTCAGAAAGCCTTCTTTCTCGTTTTTAACTGATGATATTTCCTTTATCAGCGTAGGCCTCAATGCGATCCAAAGTAGCCCCTTCTCTGATTCCTGAAAGACAGTGTTAATTTCCTGCTCCATGAAACATAAGTGTAACTCGGTGAGATGAATTCACACAACACCAAGAAGTTTCTAAGAAAGCTTCTTTCTAGTTTTCTTCTGAGGATATTTCCTTTGTCACCGTGAGCTTCACTGCGCTAAGAAGTATCCCATTGTAGATTTCAAGGAAACTGTGATAGCAAACTCGTCACTGAAGAGAAACTTGTAACTCTGTGAGTTACATTCACACATCACTATGCAGTTTCTCAGAAGGGTTCTTTCCAGTTTCTGTCTGAGGATATTTCCTTTTTCAACATAGTCCTCAATGAGCGCCCAATATCACTTTGCTGAATGCCACGAGAACAGTGTTAGCAAACTGTTCCAAGAAGGGAAGGGTGGAAACTCTGTGTGATGAAGTCACACATCAGAAAGCAATCTCTCAGAAAGCTTCTCTGTAGGTTATTATCCGAGGATATTTCCTTTTTCACCATGGGCCTCTATTGGCTCCCAAATATCACTTTGCAGATTCCACGAAAAGAGATTTAGCAAACTTGTTCTGAGCAATAAGTTGTAACTCTGTGAGACTAATTCACAGATCACAAAGAAGTTTCTCAGAAAGCTTCTTTCTCGTTTTTAACTGATGATATTTCATTTATCAGCGAAGGCCTCAATGCGATCCAAAGTAGCCCTTCTCAGATTCCTGAAAGACAGTGTTAATGGCCTGCTCCATGAAACATAAGTGTAACTCTGTGAGATGATTCACACATCATCCAGAAGTTTCTAAGAAAGCTTCTTTCTAGTTTTCTTCTGAGGATATTTCCTTTAGTCACCGTGAGCTTCACTGCGCTAAGAAGTATCCCATTGCAGATTTCAAGGAAACTGTGATAGCAAACTCATCACTGAAGAGAAACTTGTAACTCTGTGAGTTACATTCACACATCACAATGCAGTTTCTCAGAAGGGTTCTTTCCAGTTTCTGTCTGAGGATATTTCCTTTTTCACCATAGCCCTCAATGAGCTCCCAAATATCACTTTGCTGAATCCACGAGAACAGTGTTAGCAAACTGTTCCAAGAAGGGAAGGGTGGAACTCTGTGTGATGAAGTCACACATCAGAAAGCAATCTCTCAGAAACCTTCTCTCTAGTTATTATCGAGGATATTTCCTTTTTCATCCATGGGCCTCTATTGGCTCCGAAATATCACTTTGGAGATTCCACGAAAAGAGTTTTAGCAAACTTGTTCTGAGCAATAAGTTGTAACTCTGTGAGACGAATTTCAGATCACAAAGAAGTTTCTCAGGAAAGCTTCTTTCTCGTTTTTAACTGATGATATTTCCTTTATCAGCGTAGGCCTCAATGCGATCCGAAAGTAGCCCTTCTCAGATTCCTGAAAGACAGTGTTAATGGCCTGCTCCATGAAACATAAGTGTAACTCTGTGAGATGAATTCACACACACCAAGAAGTTTCTAAGAAAGCTTCTTTCTAGTTTTCTTCTGAGGATATTTCCTTTGTCACCGTGAGCTTCACTGCGCTAAGAAGTATCCCATTGCAGATTTCAAGGAAACTGTGATAGCAAACTCGTCACTGAAGAGAAACTTGTAACTCTGTGAGTTACATTCACACATCACTATGCAGTTTCTCAGAAGGGTTCTTTCCAGTTTCTGTCTGAGGATATTTCCTTTTTCACCATAGCCCTCAATGAGCTCCCAATATCACTTTGCTGAATCCACGAGAACAGTGTTAGCAAACTGTTCAAGAAGGGAAGGGTGGAACTCTGTGTGATGAAGTCACACATCAGAAAGCAATCTCTCAGAAAGCTTCTCTGTAGTTATTATCCGAGGATATTTCCTTTTTCACCATGGGCCTCTATTGGCTCCCAAATATCACTTTGCAGATTCCACGAAAAGAGATTTAGCAAACTTGTTCTGAGCAATAAGTTGTAACTCTGTGAGACTAATTCACAGATCACAAAGAAGTTTCTCAGAAAGCTTCTTTCTCGTTTTTAACTGATGATATTTCCTTTATCAGCGTAGGCCTCAATGCGATCCAAAGTAGCCCTTCTCAGATTCCTGAAAGACAGTGTTAATGGCCTGCTCCATGAAACATAAGTGTAACTCTGTGAGATGAATTCACACATCACCAAGAAGTTTCTAAGAAAGCTTCTTTCTAGTTTTCTTCTGAGGATATTTCCTTAGTCACCGTGAGCTTCACTGCGCTAAGAAGTATCCCATTGCAGATTTCAAGGAAACTGTGATAGCAAACTCATCACTGAAGAGAAACTTGTAACTCTGTGAGTTACATTCACACATCACAATGCAGTTTCTCAGAAGGGTTCTTTCCAGTTTCTGTCTGAGGATATTTCCTTTTTCACCATAGCCCTCAATGAGCTCCCAAATATCACTTTGCTGAATCAAAGACAACAGTGTTAGCAAAGTGTTCCAAGAAGGGAAGGGTGGAACTCTGTGTGATGAAGTCACACATCAGAAAGCAATCTCTCAGAAAGCCTTCTCTCTAGTTATTATCCGAGGATATTTCCTTTTTCACCATGGGCCTCTATTGGCTACCAAATATCACTTTGTAGATTCCACGAATAGAGTGTTAGCAAACTTGTTCTGAGCAATAACTTGTAACTCTGTGAGACGAATTCACAGATCACAAAGAAGTTTCTCAGAAAGCTTCTTTCTCGTTTTTAACTGATGATATTTCCTTTATCAGCGTAGGCCTCAATGCGATCCAAAGTAGCCCTTCTCAGATTCCTGAAAGACAGTGTTAATGGCCTGCTCCATGAAACATAAGTGTAACTCTGTGAGATGAATTCACACAACACCAGAAGTTTCTAAGAAAGCTTCTTTCTAGTTTTCTTCTGAGGATATTTCCTTAGTCACCGTGAGCTTCACTGCGCTAAGAAGTATCCCATTGCAGATTTCAAGGAAACTGTGATAGCAAACTCGTCACTGAAGAGAAACTTGTAATCTCTGTGAGTTACATTCACACATCACAATGCAGTTTCTCAGAAGGGTTCTTTCCAATTTCTGTCTGAGGATATTTCCTTTTTCACCATAGCCCTCAATGAGCTCCAAATATCACTTTGCTGAATCCACGAGAACAGTGTTAGCAAACTGTTCCAAGAAGGGAAGGGTGGAACTCTGTGTGATTGAAGTCACACATCAGAAAGGAATCTCTCAGAAAGCTTCTCTCTAGTTATTATCCGAGTACATTTCCTTTTTCACCATGGGCCTCTATTGGCTCCCAAATATCACTTTGCAGATTCCACGAAAAGAGAGTTAGCAAACTTGTTCTGAGCAATAAGTTGTAACTCTGTTAGACGAATTCACAGATCACAAAGAAGTTTCTCAGGAAAGCTTCTTTCTCGTTTTTAATTGATGATATTTCCTTTATCAGCGTAGGCCTCAATGCGATCCAAAGTAGCCCTTCTCAGATTCCTGAAAGACAGTGTTAATTGCCTGCTCCATGAAACATAAGTGTAACTCTGTGAGATGAATTCACACACACAAGAAGTTTCTAAGAAAGCTTCTTTCTAGTTTTCTTCTGAGGATATTTCCATTAGTCACCGTGAGCTTCACTGCGCTAAGAAGTATCCCATTGCAGATTTCAGGGAAACTGTGATAGCAAACTCGTCACTGAAGAGAAACTTGTAACTCTGTGAGTTACATTCACACATCACAATGCAGTTTCTCAGAAGGGTTCTTTCGAGTTTCTGTCTGAGGATATTTCCTTTTTCACCGTAGCCCTCAATGAGCTCCCAAATATCACTTTGCTGAATCCACGAGAACAGTGTTAGCAAACTGTTTCAAGAAGGGAAGGGTGGAACTCTGTGTGATGAAGTCACACATCAGAAAGCAATCTCTCAGAAAGCTTCTCTCGTAGTTATTATCTGAGGATATTTCCTTTTTCACCATGTGCCTCTATTGGCTCCCAAATATCACTTTGCAGATTCCACGAAAAGAGTGTTAGGCAAACTTGTTCTGAGCAATAAGTTGTAACTCTGTGAGACGAAGTTCCGAGATCACAAAGAAGTTTCTCAGGAAAGCTTCTTTCTCGTTTTTAACTGATGATATTTCATTATCAGCGTAGGCCTCAATGCGATCCAAAGTAGCCCTTCTCAGATTCCTGAAAGACAGTGTTAATGGCCTGCTCCATGAAACATAAGTGTAACTCTGTGAGATGAATTCACACACATCAAGAAGTTTCTAAGAAAGCTTCTTTCTAGTTTTCTTCTGAGGATATTTCCTTTGTCACCGTGAGCTTCACTGCGCTAAGAAGTATCCCATTGCAGATTTCAAGGAAACTGTGATAGCAAACTCGTCACTGAAGAGAAACTTGTAACTCTGTGAGTTACATTCACACATCACAATGCAGTTTCTCAGAAGGGTTCTTTCCAGTTTCTGTCTGAGGATATTTCCTTTTTCACCATAGCCCTCAATGAGCTCCCAAATATCACTTTGCTGAATCCACGAGAACAGTGTTAGCAAACTGTTCCAAGAAGGGAAGGGTGGAACTCTGTGTGATGAAGTCACACATCAGAAAGCAATCTCTCAGAAAGCTTCTCTCTAGTTATTATCCGAGGATATTTCCTTTTTCACCAGTGGCCTCTATTGGCTCCCAAATATCACTTTGCAGATTCCACGAAAAGAGTGTTAGCAAACTTGTTGTGAGCAATAAGTTGTAACTCTGTGAGACGAATTCACAGATCACAAAGAAGTTTCTCAGAAAGCTTCTTTCTCGTTTTTAACTGATGATATTTCCTTTATCAGCGTAGGCCTCAATGCGATCCAAAGTAGCCCTTCTCAGATTCCTGAAAGACAGTGTTAATTGCCTGCTCCATGAAACATAAGTGTAACTCTGTGAGATGAATTCACACAACACCAAGAAGTTTCTAAGAAAGCTTCTTTCTTGTTTTCTTCTGAGGATATTTCCTTTGTCACCGTGAGCTTCACTGCGCTAAGAAGTATCCCATTGCAGATTTCAAGGAAACTGTGATAGCAAACTCGTCACTGAAGAGAAACTTGTAACTCTGTGAGTTACATTCACACATCACTATGCAGTTTCTCAGAAGGGTTCTTTCCAGTTTCTGTCTGAGGGATATTTCCTTTTTCAACATAGTCCTCAATGAGCGCCCCAATATCACTTTGCTGAATCCACGAGAACAGTGTTAGCAAACTGTTCCAAGAAGGGAAGGGTGGAAATCTGTGTGATGAAGTCACACATCAGAAAGCAATCTCTCAGAAAGCTTCTCTGTGGTTATTATCCGAGGATATTTCCTTTTTCACCATGGGCCTCTATTGGCTCCCAAATATCACTTTGCAGATTCCACGAAAAGAGATTTAGCAAACTTGTTCTGAGCAATAAGTTGTAACTCTGTGAGACTAATTCACAGATCACAAAGAAGTTTCACAGAAAGCTTCTTTCTCTTTTTTAACTGATGATATTTCATTTATCAGCAAAGGCCTCAATTCGATCCAAAGTACCCTCTTCTCCGATCCCTGAAAGACAGTGTTAATGGCCTGCTCCATGAAACATAAGTGTAACTCTGTGAGATGAATTCACACATCACCAGAAGTTTCTAGAAAGATTCTTTCTAGTTTTCTTCTGAGGATACTTTCCTTTAGTCACCGTGAGCTTCACTGCGCTAGGAAGTATCCCATTGCAGATTTCAGGGAAACTGTGATAGCAAACTCATCACTGAAGGGAAACTTGTAACTCTGTGAGCTACATTCACACATCACAATGCAGTTTCTCAGAAGGGTTCTTTCCAGTTTCTGTCTGAGGATATTTCCTTTTTCACAATAGCCCTCAATGAAGCTCCCAAATATCACTTTGCTGAATCCACGAGAACAGTGTTAGCAAACTGTTCCAAGAAGGGAAGGGTGGAACTCTGTGTGATGAAGTCACACATCAGAAAGCAATCTCTCAGAAAGCCTTCTCTCTAGTTATTATCGAGGATATTTCCTTTTTCACCATGGGCCTCTATTGGCTCCGAAATATCACTTTGCAGATTCCACGAAAAGAGTTTTAGCAAACTTGTTCTGAACAATAAGTTGTAACCCTGTGAGACGAATTTTCATACCACAAAGAAGTTTCTCGGAAAGCTTCTTTCTCGTTTTTAATTGATGATATTTCCTTTATCAGCGTAGGCCTCAATGCGATCGAAAGTACCCCTTCTCAGATTCCTGAAAGACAGTGTTAATTTCCTGCTCCATGAAACATAAGTGTAACTCTGTGAGATGAATTCACACACAAAGAAGTTTCTAAGAAAGCTTCTTTCTAGTTTTCTTCTGAGGATATTTCCTTTGTCACCGTGAGCTTCACTGCGCTAAGAAGTATCCCATTGCAGATTTCAAGGAAACTGTGATAGCAAACTCGTCACTGAAGAGAACTTGTAACTCTGTGAGTTACATTCACACATCACTATGCAGTTTCTCAGAAGGGTTCTTTCCAGTTTCTGTCTGAGGATATTTCCTTTTTCACCATAGTCCTCAATGAGCGCCCAAATATCACTTTGCTGAATGCACGAGAACAGTGTTAGCAAACTGTTCAAGAAGGGAAGGGTGGAAATCTGTGTGATGAAGTCACACATCAGAAAGCAATCTCTCAGAAAGCTTCTCTGTAGGTTATTATCCGAGGATATTTCCTTTTTCACCATGGGCCTCTATTGGCTCCCAAATATCACTTTGCAGATTCCACGAAAAGAGATTTAGCAAACTTGTTCTGAGCAATAAGTTGTAACTCTGTGAGACTAATTCACAGATCACAAAGAAGTTTCACAGAAAGCTTCTTTCTCGTTTTATAACTGATGATATTTCATTTATCAGCGTAGGCCTCAATGCGATCCAAAGTAGCCCTTCTCAGATTCCTGAAAGACAGTGTCAATGGACTGCTCCATGAAACATCAGTGTAACTCTGTGAGATGAATTCACACATCACCAAGAAGTTTCTAAGAAAGCTTCTTTCTAAGTTTTCTTCTGAGGATATTTCCTTAGTCACCGTGAGCTTCACTGCGCTAGGAAGTATCCCATTGCATATTTCAAGGAAACTGTGATAGCAAACTTCGTCACTGAAGAGATACTTGTAACTCTGTGAGTTACATTCACACATCACAATGCAGTTTCTCAGAAGGGTTCTTTCCACTTTCTGTCTGAGGATATTTCCTTTTTCACCATAGCACTCAATGAGCTCCCAAATATCACTTTGCTGAATCCACGAGAACAGTGTTAGCAAACTGTTCCAAGAAGGGAACGGGGGAACTCTGTGTGATGAAGTCACACATCAGAAATCAATCTCTCAGAAAGCTTCTCTCTAGTTATTATCCGAGGATATTTCCTTTTTCACCATGGGCCTCTATTGGTTCCCAAATATGAATTTGCAGATTCCACGAAAAGAGTGTAAGCAAGCTTATTCTGAGCAATAAGTTGTAACACTGTCAGACGAACTCACAGATCACAAAGAAGTTTCTCAGAAAGTTTCTTTCTCGTTTTTAACTGATGATATTTCCTTTATCAGCGTAGGCCTCAATGCGATCCAAAGTAGCCCTTCTCAGATTCCTGAAAGACAGTGTTAATGGCCTGCTCATGAAACATAAGTGTAACTCTGTGAGATGAATTCACACAACACCAGGAAGTTTCTAAGAAAGCTTCTTTCTAGTTTTCTTCTGAGGATATTTCCTTAGTCACCGTGAGCTTCACTGCGCTAAGAAGTATCCCATTGCAGATTTCAAGGAAACTGTGATAGCAAACTCGTCACTGAAGAGAAACTTGTAATCTCTGTGAGTTACATTCACACATCACAATGCAGTTTCTCAGAAGGGTTCTTTCCAATTTCTGTCTGAGGATATTTCCTTTTTCACCATAGCCCTCAATGAGCTCCCAAATATCACTTTGCTGAATCCACGAGAACAGTGTTAGCAAACTGTTCCAAGAAGGGAAGGGTGGAACTCTGTGTGATGAAGTCACACATCAGAAAGCAATCTCTCAGAAAGCTTCTCTCTAGTTATTATCCGAGGACATTTCCTTTTTCACCATTGGCCTCTATTGCCTCCCAAATATCACTTTGCAGATTCCACGAAAAGAGTGTTAGCAAACTTGTTCTGAGCAATAAGTTGTAACTCTGTGAGACGAATTCACAGATCACAAAGAAGTTTCTCAGAAAGCTTCTTTCTCGTTTTTAACTTGATGATATTTCCTTTATCAGCGTAGGCCTCAATGCGATCGAAAGTAGCCCTTCTCAGATTCCTGAAAGACAGTGTTAATTTCCTGCTCCATGAAACATAAGTGTAACTCTGTGAGATGAATTCACACACAAAGAAGTTTCTAAGAAAGCTTCTTTCTAGTTTTCTTCTGAGGATATTTCCATTAGTCACCGTGAGCTTCACTGCGCTAAGAAGTATCCCATTGCAGATTTCAAGGGAAACTGTGATAGCAAACTCGTCACTGAAGAGAAACTTGTAACATCTGTGAGTTACATTCACACATCACAATGCAGTTTCTCAGAAGGGTTCTTTCGAGTTTCTGTCTGAGGATATTTGCCTTTTTCACCAGTAGCCCTCAATGAACTCCCAAATATCACTTTGCTGAATCCACGAGAACAGTGTTAGCAAACTGTTTCAAGAAGGGAAGGTTGGAACTCTGTGTGATGAAGTCACACATCAGAAAGCAATCTCTCAGAAAGCTTCTCTCGTAGTTATTATCTGAGTATATTTCCTTTTTCACCATGTGCCTCTATTGGCTCCCAAATATGACTTTGCAGATTCCACGAAAAGAGTGTTAGCAAACTTGTTCTGAGCAATAAGATTGTAACTCTGTGAGACGAAGTTCACGAGATCACAAAGAAGTTTCTCAGGAAAGCTTCTTTCTCATTTTTAACTGATGATACTTCATTAATCAGCGTAGGCCTCAATGCGATCCAAAGTAGCCCTTCTCAGATTCCTGAAAGACAGTGTTAATGGCCTGCTCCATGAAACATAAGTGTAACTCTGTGAGATGAATTCACACACATCAAGAAGTTTCTAAGAAAGCTTCTTTCTAGTTTTCTTCTGAGGATATTTCCTTTGTCACCGTGAGCTTCACTGCGCTAAGAAGTATCCCATTGCAGATTTCAAGGAAACTGTGATAGCAAACTCATCACTGAAGCGAAACTTGTAACTCTGTGAGTAATATTCACACATCACAATGCAGGTTCTCAGAAGGGTTCTTTCCAGTTTCTGTCTGAGGATATTTCCTTTTTCACCATAGCCCTCAATGAGCTCCCAAATATCACTTTGCTGAATCCACGAGAACAGTGTTAGCAAACTGTTCCAACAAGGGAAGGGTGGAACTCTGTGTAATGAAGTCACACATCAGAAAGCAATCTCTCAGAAAGCTTCTCTCTAGTTATTATCCGAGGATATTTCCTTTTCACCATGGGCCTCTATTGGCTCCCAAATATCACTTTGCAGATTCCACGAAAAGAGTGATAGCAAACTTGTTCTGAGCAATAAGTTGTAACCCTGTGAGACGAATTATCAGATCACAAAGAAGTTTCTCAGAAACCTTCTTTCTCGTTTTTAACTGATGATATTTCCTTTATCAGCGTAGGCCTCAATGCGATCCAAAGTAGCCCTTCTCTGATTCCTGAAAAACAGTGTTAATTTCCTGCTCCATGAAACATAAGTGTAACTCGGTGAGATGAATTCACACAACACCAAGAAGTTTCTAACAAAGCTTCTTTCTAGTTTTCTTCTGAGGATATTTCCTTTGTCACCGTGAGCTTCACTGCGCTAAGAAGTATCCCATTGTAGATTTCAAGGAAACTGTGATAGCAAACTCGTCACTGAAGAGAAACTTGTAACTCTGTGAGTTACATTCACACATCACTATGCAGTTTCTCAGAAGGGTTCTTTCCAGTTTCTGTCTGAGGGTATTTCCTTTTTCAACATAGTCCTCAATGAGCGCCCCAATATCACTTTGCTGAATGCACGAGAACAGTGTTAGCAAACTGTTCCAAGAAGGGAAGGGTGGAAATCTGTGTGATGAAGTCACACATCAGAAAGCAATCTCTCAGAAAGCTTCTCTGTGGTTATTATCCGAGGATATTTCCTTTTTCACCATGGGCCTCTATTGGCTCCCAAATATCACTTTGCAGATTCCACGAAAAGAGATTTAGCAAACTTGTTCTGAGCAATAAGTTGTAACTCTGTGAGACTAATTCACAGATCACAAAGAAGTTTCACAGAAAGCTTCTTTCTCTTTTTTAACTGATGATATTTCATTTATCAGCGTAAGGCCTCAATTCGATCCAAAGTACCCTCTTCTCAGATTCCTGAAAGACAGTGTTAATGGCCTGCTCCATGAAACATAAGTGTAACTCTGTGAGATGAATTCACACATCTCCAGGAAGTTTCTAGAAAGCTTCTTTCTAGTTTTCTTCTGAGGATACTTTCCTTAGTCACCGTGAGCTTCACTGCGCTAGGAAGTATCCCATTGCAGATTTCAGGAAACTGTGATAGCAAACTCATCACTGAAGGAGAAACTTGTAACTCTGTGAGTTACATTCACACATCACAAGGCAGTTTCTCAGAATGGTTCCTTTCCAGTTTCTGTCTTAGGATATTTCCTTTTTCACAATAGCCCTCAATGAACTCCCAAATATCACTTTGCTGAATACACGAGAACAGTGTTAGCAAACTGTTCCAAGAAGGGAAGGGTGCAACTCTGTGTGATGAAGTCACACATCAGAAAGCAATGTCTCAGAAACCTTCTCTCTAGTTATTATCGCAGGACATGTCCTTTTTCTCCATGGGCCTCTATTGGCTCCGAAATATCACTTTGGAGATTCCACGAAAAGAGTTTTAGCAAACTTGTTCTGAACAATAAGTTGTAACCCTGTGAGACGAATTTCATACCACAAAGAAGTTTCTCGGAAAGCTTCTTTCTCGTTTTTAATTGATGATATTTCCTTTATCAGCGTAGGCCTCAATGCGATCGAAAGTACCCCTTCTCAGATTCCTGAAAGACAGTGTTAATTTCCTGCTCCATGAAACATAAGTGTAACTCTGTGAGATGAATTCACACACAAAGAAGTTTCTAAGAAAGCTTCTTTCTAGTTTTCTTCTGAGGATATTTCCTTTGTCACCGTGAGCTTCACTGCGCTAAGAAGTATCCCATTGTAGATTTCAAGGAAACTGTGATAGCAAACTCGTCACTGAAGAGAACTTGTAACTCTGTGAGTTACATTCACACATCACTATGCAGTTTCTCAGAAGGGTTCTTTCCAGTTTCTGTCTGAGGGTATTTCCTTTTTCAACATAGTCCTCAATGAGCGCCCCAATATCACTTTGCTGAATGCACGAGAACGGTGTTAGCAAACTCTTTCAAGAAGGGAAGGGTGGAAATCTGTGTGATGAAGTCACACATCAGAAAGCAATCTCTCAGAAAGCTTCTCTGTGGTTATTATCCGAGGATATTTCCTTTTTCACCATGGGCCTCTATTGGCTCCCAAATATCACTTTGCAGATTCCACGAAAAGAGATTTAGCAAACTTGTTCTGAGCAATAAGTTGTAACTCTGTGAGACTAATTCACAGATCACAAAGAAGTTTCACAGAAAGCTTCTTTCTCTTTTTTAACTGATGATATTTCATTTATCAGCGAAGGCCTCAATGCGATCCAAAGCAGACCTTCTCAGATTCCTGAAAGACAGTGTTAATGGCCTGCTCCAGGAAACATAAGTGTAACTCAGTGAGATGAATTCACACATCACCAAGAAGTTTCTAAGAAAGCTTCTTTCTACTTTTCTTCTGAGGATATTTCCTTTGTCACCGTGAGCTTACACTTCGCTAAGAATTATCCCATTGCAGATTTCAAGGAAACTGTGATAGCAAACTAATCACTGAAGAGAAACTTGTAACTCTGTGAGTTACATTCACACATCTCAATGCAGTTTCTCAGAAGGGTTCTTTCCAGTTTCTGTATGAGGATATTTCCTTTTTCACCATAGCACTCAATGAGCTCCCAAATATCACCTTGCTGAATCCACGGGAACAGTGTTAGCAAACTGTTACAAGAAGGGAAGGGTGGAACTCTGTGTGATGAAATAACACATCAGAAAGCAATCTATCAGAAAGCCTCTCTCTAGTTATTATCCGAGGATATTTCCTTTTTCACCATGGGCCTCCATTGGCTCACAAAGTATCACTTTGTAGATTCCAGGAAAAGAGTGTTAGCAAACTTGTTCAGAGCAATCAGTTGTAACTCTGTGAGACGAATTCACAGATCACAAAGAAGTTTCTCAGAAAGCTTCTTTCTCGTTTTTAACTGATGATATTTCCTTTATTAGCGTAGGCCTAAATGCGATCCAAAGTAGCTCTTCTCAGATTCCTGAAAGAGAGTGTTAATGGCCTGCTTCATGAAATATAAGTGTAACTCTGTGAGATGAATGCACACAACACCAGGAAGTTTCTAAGAAAGCTTCTTTCTAGTTTTCTTCTGAGTATATTTCCTTAGTCACCGTGAGCTTCACTGCGCTAAGAAGTATCCCATTGCAGATTTCAAGGAAACTGTGATAGGAAACTCGTCACTGAAGAGAAACTTGTATCTCTGTGAGTTACATTCACACATCACAATGCAGTTTCTCAGAAGGGTTCTTTCCAATTTCTGTCTGAGGATATTTCCTTTTTCACCATAGCCCTCAATGAGCTGAAAATATTACGTTGCTGAATCCACGAGAACAGTGTTAGCAAACTTTTCCAAGAAGGGAAGGGTGGAACTCTTTGTATTGAAGTCACACATCAGAAAGGAATCTCTCAGAAAGCTTCTCTCTAGTTATTATCCGAGTACATTTCCTTTTTCACCATTGGCCTCTATTGCCTCCCAAATATCACTTTGCAGATTCCACGAAAAGAGAGTTAGCAAACTTGTTCTGAGCAATAAGTTTTAACTCTGTTAGACGAATTCACAGATCACAAAGAAGTTTCTCGGAAAGCTTCTTTCTCGTTTTTAATTGATGATATTTCCTTTATCAGCGTAGGCCTCAATGCGATCGAAAGTACCCCTTCTCAGATTCCTGAAAGACAGTGTTAATTTCCTGCTCCATGAAACATAAGTGTAACTCTGTGAGATGAATTCACACACAAAGAAGTTTCTAAGAAAGCTTCTTTCTAGTTTTCTTCTGAGGATATTTCCATAGTCACCGTGAGCTTCACTGCGCTAAGAAGTATCCCATTGCAGATTTCAGGGAAACTGTGATAGCAAACTCGTCACTGAAGAGAAACTTGTAACATCTGTGAGTTACATTCTCACACCACAATGCAGTTTCTCAGAAGGGTTCTTTCGAGTTTCTGTCTGAGGATATTTGCTTTTTCACCGTAGCCCTCAATGAACTCCCAAATATCACTTTGCTGAATCCACGAGAACAGTGTTAGCAAACTGTTTCAAGAAGGGAAGGTTGGAACTCTGTGTGATGAAGTCACACATCAGAAAGCAATCTCTCAGAAAGCTTCTCCGTAGTTATTATCTGAGTATATTTCCTTTTTCACCATGTGCCTGTATTGGCTCCCAAACATGACTTTGCAGATTCCACGAAAAGAGTGTTAGGAAACTTGTTCTGAGCAATAAGATGTAACTCTGTGAGACGAGTTCCGAGATCACAAAGAAGTTTCAAGGAAAGCTTCTTTCTCATTTTTAACTGATGATACTTCATTAATCAGCGTAGGCCTCAATGCGATCCAAAGTAGCCCTTCTCAGATTCCTGAAAGACAGTGTTAATGGCCTGCTCCATGAAACATAAGTGTAACTCTGTGAGATGAATTCACACCACATCAAGAAGTTTCTAAGAAAGCTTCTTTCTAGTTTTCTTCTGAGGATATTTCCTTTTTCACCGTGAGCTTCACTGCGCTTAGAAGTATGCCATTGCAGATTTTAAGGAATCTGTGATAGCAAACTCGTCACTGAAGAGAAACTTGTAACTCTGTGAGTTACATTCACACATCACAATACAGTTTCTCAGAAGGGTTCTTTCCAGTTTCTGTCTGAGGGTATTTTCTTTTTCACCATAGCCCTCAATGAGGCTCCCAAATATCACTTTGCTGAATCCACGAGAACAGTGTTAACAAACTGTTCCAAGAAGGGAAGGGTGGAACTCTGTGTAATGAAGTCACACATCAGAAAGCAATCTGTCAGAAAGCTTCTCTCTAGTTATTATCCGAGGATATTTCCCTTTTCACCGTGGGCCTCTATAGGCTCCCAAATATCACTTTGCATATTCCACGAAAAGAGTGATAGCAAACTTGTTGTGAGCAATAAGTTGTAACCCTGTGAGACGAATTATCATACCACAAAGAAGTTTCTCAGAAACCTTCTTTCTCGTTTTTAACTGATGATATTTCCTTTATCAGCGTAGGCCTCAATGCGATCCAAAGTACCCCTTCTCTGATTCCTGAAAAACAGTGTTAATTTCCTGCTCCATGAAACATAAGTGTAACTCGGTGAGATGAATTCACACAACACCAAGAAGTTTCTAACAAAGCTTCTTTCTAGTTTTCTTCTGAGGATATTTCCTTTGTCACCGTGAGCTTCACTGCGCTAAGAAGTATCCCATTGTAGATTTCAAGGAAACTGTGATAGCAAACTCGTCACTGAAGAGAAACTTGTAACTCTGTGAGTTACATTCACACATCACTATGCAGTTTCTCAGAAGGGTTCTTTCCAGTTTCTGTCTGAGGGATATTTCCTTTTTCACCATAGCCCTCAATGAGCGCCCCAATATCACTTTGCTGAATGCACGAGAACAGTGTTAGCAAACTGTTCCAAGAAGGGAAGGGTGGAAATCTGTGTGATGAAGTCACACATCAGAAAGCAATCTCTCAGAAAGCTTCTCTGTAGTTATTATCCGAGGATATTTCCTTTTTCACCATGGGCCTCTATTGGCTCCCAAATATCACTTTGCAGATTCCACGAAAAGAGATTTAGCAAACTTGTTCTGAGCAATAAGTTGTAACTCTGTGAGACTAATTCACAGATCACAAAGAAGTTTCACAGAAAGCTTCTTTCTCTTTTTTAACTGATGATATTTCCTTTATCAGCAAAGGCCTCAATTCGATCCAAAGTAGCCCTCTTCTCAGATCCCTGAAAGACAGTGTTAATGGCCTGCTCCATGAAACATAAGTGTAACTCTGTGAGATGAATTCACACATCACCAGAAGTTTCTAGAAAGCTTCTTTCTAGTTTTCTTCTGAGGATATTTCTTAGTCACCGTGAGCTTCACTGCGCTAAGAAGTATCCCATTGCAGATTTCAGGAAACTGTGATAGCAAACTCATCACTGAAGGAGAAACTTGTAACTCTGTGAGTTACATTCACACATCACAATGCAGTTTCTCAGAATGGTTCTTTCCAGTTTCTGTCTGAGGATATTTCCTTTTTCACCATAGCCCTCAATGAGCTCCCAAATATCACTTTGCTGAATCCACGAGAACAGTGTTAGCAAACTGTTCCAAGAAGGGAAGGGTGGAACTCTGTGTGATGAAGTCACACATCAGAAAGCAATCTCTCAGAAAGCTTCTCTCTAGTTATTATCGAGGACATTTCCTTTTTCACCATGGGCCTCTATTGGCTCCGAAATATCACTTTGCAGATTCCACGAAAAGAGTGTTAGCAAACTTGTTCTGAGCAATAAGTTGTAACCCTGTGAGACGAATTTTCATACCACAAAGAAGTTTCTCGGAAAGCTTCTTTCTCGTTTTTAATTGATGATATTTCCTTTATCAGCGTAGGCCTCAATGCGATCGAAAGTACCCCTTCTCAGATTCCTGAAAGACAGTGTTAATTTCCTGCTCCATGAAACATAAGTGTAACTCTGTGAGATGAATTCACACACAAAGAAGTTTCTAACAAAGCTTCTTTCTAGTTTTCTTCTGAGGATATTTCCTTTGTCACCGTGAGCTTCACTGCGCTAAGAAGTATCCCATTGTAGATTTCAAGGAAACTGTGATAGCAAACTCGTCACTGAAGAGAAACTTGTAACTCTGTGAGTTACATTCACACATCACTATGCAGTTTCTCAGAAGGGTTCTTTCCAGTTTCTGTCTGAGGATATTTCCTTTTTCAACATAGTCCTCAATGAGCGCCCCAATATCACTTTGCTGAATGCACGAGAACAGTGTTAGCAAACTGTTCCAAGAAGGGAAGGGTGGAAATCTGTGTGATGAAGTCACACATCAGAAAGCAATCTCTCAGAAAGCTTCTCTGTGGTTATTATCCGAGGATATTTCCTTTTTCACCATGGGCCTCTATTGGCTCCCAAATATCACTTTGCAGATTCCACGAAAAGAGATTTAGCAAACTTGTTCTGAGCAATAAGTTGTAACTCTGTGAGACTAATTCACAGATCACAAAGAAGTTTCACAGAAAGCTTCTTTCTCTTTTTTAACTGATGATATTTCATTTATCAGCGAAGGCCTCAATGCGATCCAAAGTAGCCCTTCTCAGATTCCTGAAAGACAGTGTTAATGGCCTGCTCCATGAAACATAAGTGTAACTCGGTGAGATGAATTCACACATCACCAACAGTTTCTAAGAAAGCTTCTTTCTAATTTTCTTCCGAGGATATTTCCTTTGTCACCGTGAGCTTACACTTCGCTAAGAATTATCCCATTGCAGATTTCAAAGAAACTGTGATAGCAAACTAATCACTGAAGAGAAACTTGTAACTCTGTGAGTTACATTCACACATCTCAATGCAGTTTCTCAGAAGGGTTCTTTCCAGTTTCTGTCTGAGGATATTTCCTTTTTCACCATAGCACTCAATGAGCTCCCAAATATCACCTTGCTGAATCCACGGGAACAGTGTTAGCAAACTGTTACAAGAAGGGAAGGGTGGAACTCTGTGTGATGAAGTCACACATCAGAAAGCAATCTATCAGAAAGCCTCTCTCTAGTTATTATCCGAGGATATTTCCTTTTTCACCATGGGCCTCCATTGGCTCACAAAGTATCACTTTGTAGATTCCAGGAAAAGAGTGTTAGCAAACTTGTTCAGAGCAATCAGTTGTAACTCTGTGAGACGAATTCACAGATCACAAAGAAGTTTCTCAGAAAGCTTCTTTCTCGTTTTTAACTGATGATATTTCCTTTATCAGCGTAGGCCTAAATGCGATCCAAAGTAGCTCTTCTCAGATTCCTGAAAGAGAGTGTTAATGGCCTGCTCCATGAAATATAAGTGTAACTCTGTGAGATGAATGCACACAACACCAGGAAGTTTCTAAGAAAGCTTCTTTCTAGTTTTCTTCTGAGTATATTTCCTTAGTCACCGTGAGCTTCACTGCGCTAAGAAGTATCCCATTGCAGATTTCAAGGAAACTGTGATAGGAAACTCGTCACTGAAGAGAAACTTGTATCTCTGTGAGTTACATTCACACATCACAATGCAGTTTCTCAGAAGGGTTCTTTCCAGTTTCTGTCTGAGGATATTTCCTTTTTCACCATAGCCCTCAATGAGCTCAAAATATTACGTTGCTGAATCCACGAGAACAGTGTTAGCAAACTTTTCCAAGAAGGGAAGGGTGGAACTCTGTGTATTGAAGTCACACATCAGAAAGGAATCTCTCAGAAAGCTTCTCTCTAGTTATTATCCGAGTACATTTCCTTTTTCACCATTGGCCTCTATTGCCTCCCAAATATCACTTTGCAGATTCCACGAAAAGAGAGTTAGCAAACTTGTTCTGAGCAATAAGTTTTAACTCTGTTAGACGAATTCACAGATCACAAAGAAGTTTCTCAGAAAGCTTCTTTCTCGTTTTTAACTGATGATATTTCCTTTATCAGCGTAGGCCTCAATGCGATCCAAAGTAGGCCTTCTCAGATTCCTGAAAGACAGTGTTAATGGCCTGCTCCATGAAACATAAGTGTAACTCTGTGAGATGAATTCACACAACACCAAGAAGTTTCTATGAAAGCTTCTTTCAAGGATTCTTCTGAGGATATTTCCTTAGTCACCATGAACTTCACTGCGCTAAGAAGTATCCCATTGCAGATTTCAAGGAAACTGTGATAGCAAACTCGTCACTGAGGAGAAACTTGTAACTCTGTGAGTTACATTCATACATCACAATGCAGTTTCTCAGAGGGGTTCTTTCCAATTTCAGTCTGAGGATATTTCCTTTTTCACCATAGCCCTCAATGAGCTCCCAAATATCACTTTGCTGAATCCACGAGAACAGTGTTAGCAAACTGTTCCAAGAAGGGAAGGGTGGAACTCTGTGTGATGAAGTGACACATCAGAAAGCAATCTCTCAGAAAGCTTCTCTTAGTTATATCTGAGGATATTTCCTTTTCACCATGTGCCTCTATTCTCTCCCAAATATCACTTTGCAGATTCCACGAAAAGAGTGTTAGCAAACTGGTTCTGAGCAATAAGTGGTAACTCTGTGAGACGAATTCACAGACCACAAAGAAGTTTCTCAGAAAGCTTCTTTCTCGTTTTTAACTGATGATATTTCCTTTATCAGCGTAGGCCTCAATGCGATCCAAAGTAGCCCTTCTCAGATTCCTGAAAGACAGTGTTATGGCCTGCTCCATGAAACATAAGTGTAACCTGTGAGATGAATTCACACATCACCAAGAAGTTTCTAGAAAGCTTCTTTCTAGTTTTCTTCTGAGATATTTCCTTGTCACCGTGAGCTTCACTGCGCTAAGAATTATCCCATTGCAGATTTCAAGGAAACTGTGATAGCAAACTCGTCACTGAAGGGAAACCTGTAATTCTGTGAGTTACATTCACACATCACTATGCAGTTTCTTAGAAGGGTTCTTTCCAGTTTCTGTCTGAGGATATTTCCTTTTTCACCAGAGCCCTCAATGAGCTCCCAAATATCACTTTGCTGAATCCACGAGAACAGTGTTAGCAAACTGTTCCAAGAAGAGAAGGGTGGAAATCTGTGTGATAAAGTCTCACTTCAGAAAGCAATCTCTCAGAAAGCTTCTCTGTAGTTATTTTTTGAGGACATTTCCTTTTTCAGCATGTACCTCTATTGGCTCCCAAATATATCTTTGCAGATTCCATGAAAAGAGTGTTAGCAAACTTGTTCTGAGCAATAAGTTGTAACCCGTGAGATGAATTCACAGATCACAAAGAAGTTTCTCAGAAAGCTTCTTTCTCGTTTTTAACTGATGATATTTCCTTTATCAGCGTAGGCCTCAGTACGATCAAAAGTAGCCTTTTTCAGATTCCTGAAAGACAGTGTTAATGGCCTTCTCTATGAAACGTAAGTGTAACTCTGTGAGATGAATTCAAAATCACCAAGTAGTTTCTACGAAAGCGTCTTTCTAGTTTTCTTCTGAGGATATTTCCTTAGTCACCGAGAGCTTCACTGCGCAAAGAAGTATCCCATTGCAGATTTCAAGGAAACTGTGATAGCAAACTCGTCACTGAAGAGAAACTTGTAACTCTGTGAGTTACATTCACACATCACAATGCAGTTTCTCAGAAGGGTTCTTTCCAGTTTCTGTCTGAGGATATTTCCTTTTTCGCCATAGCCCTCAATGAGTTCCCAAATATCACTTTGCTGAATCCACGAGAACAGTGTTAGCAAACTTTTCCAAGAAGGGAAGGGTGGAACTCTGTGTGATGAAGTCACACATCAGAAAGCAATCTCTCAGAAAGCTTCTCTGTAGTTAATATCTGAGGATATTTCCTTTTTCACCATGTGCCTCTATTGGCTCCCAAATATCACTTTGCAGATACCACGAAAAGAGTGTTTGCACCCTTCTTCTGTGCAATAAGTTGTAACTCTGTGAGACGAATTCACAGATCACAAAGAAGTTTCTCAGAAAGCTTCTTTCTCGTTTTTAACTGATGATATTTCCTTTATCAGCGTAGGCCTCAATGCGATCCAAAGTAGCCCTTCTCAGATTCCTGAAAGACAGTGTTAATGGCCTGCTCCATGAAACATAAGTGTAACTCTGTGAGATGAATTCACACATACACCAAGAAGTTTCTAAGAAAGCTTCTTTCTAGTTTTCTTCTGAGGATATTTCCTTAGTCACCGTGAGCTTCACTGCGCTAAGAAGTATCCCATTGCAGATTTCAAGGAAACTGTGATAGCAAACTCGTCACTGAAGGAGAAACTTGTAATTCTGTGAGTTACATTCACACATCACTATGCAGTTTCTCAGAAGGGTTCTTTCCAGTTTCTGTCTGAGGATATTTCCTTTATCACCAGAGCCCTCAATGAGCTCCCAAATATCACTTTGCTGAATCCACGAGAACAGTGTTAGCAAACTGTTCCAAGAAGAGAAGGGTGGAACTCTGTGGGATGAAGTGACACTTCAGAAAGCAATCTCTCAGAAAGCTTCTCTGTAGTTATTTTCTGAGGACATTTCCTTTTTCAGCATGTACCTCTATTGGCTCCCAAATATCTCTTTGCAGATTCCACGAAAAGAGTGTTAGCAAACTTGTTCTGAGCAATAAGTTGTAACCCGTGATATGAATTCACAGATCACAAAGAAGTTTCTCAGAAAGCTTCTTTCTCGTTTTTAACTGATGATATTTCCTTTATCAGCATAGGCCTCAATGCGATCCAAAGTAGGCATTCTCACATTCCTGAAAGACAGTGTTAATGGCCTGCTCCAGGAAACATATGTGTAACTTTGTGAGATGAATACACACAACACCAAGAAGTTTCTAAGAAAGCTTCTTTCTAGTTTTCTTCTGAGGATATTTCCTTAGTCACCGTGAGCTTCACTACGCTAAGAAGAATCCGATTGCAGTTTTCAAGGGAACTGTGATACCAAACTCGTTACTGAAGAGGATCTTGTAACTCTGCGAGTTACATTCACACATCACAATGCAGTTTCTCAGAAGGGTTCTTTCCAGTTTCTGTCTGAGGATATTTCCTTTTTCACCATAGCCCTCAATGAGCTCCCAAATATCACTTTGCTGAATCCACGAGAACAGTGTTAGCAAACTGTTCCAAGAAGGGAAGGGTGGAACTCTGTGTGATGAAGTCACACATCAGAAAGCAATCTCTCAGAAAGCTTCTCTGTAGTTATTATCCGAGGATATTTCCTTTTTCACCATGGGCCTCTATTGGCTACCAAATATCACTTTGTAGATTCCACGAATAGAGTGTTAGCAAACTTGTTCTGAGCAATAACTTGTAACTCTGTGAGACGAATTCACAGATTACAATGAAGTTTCTCAGAAAAATTCTTTCTCGCTTTTAACTGATGATATTTCCTTTATCAGCCTAGGCCTCAATGTGATCCAAAGTAGCCCTTCTCAGATTCCTGAAAGACAGTGTTAATGGCCTGCTCCAGGAAACATAAGTGTAACTCAGTGACATGAATTCACACAACACCAAAAACTTTCTAAGAAAGCTTCTTTCTACTTTTCATTCTGAGGATATTTCCTTAGTCACCGTGAGCTTCACTGCGCTAAGAAGTATCCCATTGCAGATTTCAAGGAAACTGTGATAGCAAACTCGTCACTGAAGAGAAACTTGTAACTCTGTGAGTTACATTCACACATCACAATGCAGTTTCTCAGAAGGGTTCTTTCCAGTTTCTGTCTGAGGATACTTCCTTTTTCACCATAGCCCTCAATGAGCTCCCAAATATCACTTTGCTGAATCCACGAGAACAGTGTTAGCAAGCTGTTCCAAGAAGGGAAGGTGGAACTCTGTGTGATGAAGTCACACATCAGAAAGCAATCTCTCAGAAAGCTTCTCCTAGTTATTATCTGAGGATATTTCCTTTTTCACCATGTGCCTCTATTGGCTCCCAAATATCACTGTGTAGATTCCACGAAAAGAGTGTTAGCAAACTTGTTCTGAGCAATAAGTTGTAACTCTGTGAGACGAATTCACAGATCACAAAGAAGTTTCTACAGGAAAGCTTCTTTCTCGTTTTTAACTGATGATATTTCCTTTATCAGCGTAGGCCTACAATGCGATCGAAATGAGCCCTTCTCAGATTCCTGAAAGACAGTGTTAATGGTCCTGCTCCATGAAACATAAGTGTAACTCTGTGAGATGAATTCACACAACACCAAGAAGTTTCTAAGAAAGCTTCTTTCTAGTTTTCTTCTGAGGATATTTCCTTTGTCACCGTGAGCTTCACTGCGCTAAGAAGTATCCCATTGCAGATTTCAAGGAAACTGTGATAGCAAACTCGTCACTGAAGAGAAACTTGTAACTCTGTGAGTTACATTCACACATCACTATGCAGTTTCTCAGAAGGTTCCTTCCAGTTTCTCTCTGAGGATATTTCCTTTTTCACCATAGCCCTCAATGAGCTCCCAAATATCACTTTGCTGACATCCACGAGAACAGATGTTAGCAAACTGTTCCAAGAAGGGAAGGGTGGAACTCTGCGTGATGAAGTCACACATCAGAAAGCAATCTATCAGAAAGCTTCTCTGTAGTTATTATCCGAGGGATATTTCCTATTTCACCATGTGCCTCTATTGGCTCCCAAATATCACTTTGCAGATTCCACGAAAGAGATTTAGCAAACGTGTTCTGAAGCAATAAGTTGTAACTCTGTGAGACGAATTCACAGATCACAAAGAAGTTTCTCAGAAAGCTTCTTTCTTGTTTTAACTGATGATACTTCCTTTATCAGCGTAGGCCTCAATGCGATCTAAATTAGCCCTTCTCAGATTCCTGAAAGACAGTGTTAATGGCCTGCTCCATGAAACTATAAGTGTAACTCTGTGAAATGAATTCACACAACTCCAAGAAGTTTCTAAGAAAGCTTCTTTCTAGTTTTCTTCTGAGGATATTTTCTTAGTCAGCGGAAGCTTCACTGTGCTAAGAAGTATCCCATTGCAGATTTCAAGGAAACTGTGATAGCAAACTCGTCACTGAGGAGAAACTTGTAATTCTGTGAGTTACATTCATACATCACAATGCAGTTTCTCAGAGGGGTTCTTTCCAATTTCTGTCTGAGGATATTTCCTTTTTTACCATAGCCCTCAATGAGCTCCCAAATATCACTTTGCTGATTCCACGAGAACAGTGTTAGCAAACTGTTCCAAGAAGGGAAGGGTGGAACTCTGTGTGATGAAGTCAAACATCAGAAAGCAATCTCTCAGAAAGCTTCTCTGTAGTTATTATCCGAGGATATTTCCTTTTTCACCATGTGCCTCTATTGGCTCCCAAATATCACTTTGCAGATTACACGGAAAAGAGAATTAGCAAATTTGTTCTGAGCAATAAGTTGTAACTCTGTGAGATGAATTCACAGATCACAAGGAAGTTTCTCAGAAAGCTTCTTTCTCGTTTTAACTGATGATATTTCCTTTATCAGCGTAGGCCTCAATGGATCCAAAGTAGCCCTTCTCAGATTCCTGAAAGACAGTGTTAATGGTCCTGCTCCATGAAACATAAGTGTAACTCTGTGAGATGAATTCACACATCACCAAGAAGTTTCTAAGAAAGCTTCTTTCTAGTTTCTTCTGAGGATATTTCCTTAGTCACCGTGAGCTTCACTGCGCTAAGAAGTATCCCATTGCAGATTTCAAGGAAACTGTGATAGCAAACTCGTCACTGAAGAGAAACCTTGTAATTCTGTGAGTTACATTCACACATCACAATGCAGTTTCTTAGAAGGGTTCTTTCCAGTTTCTGTCTGAGGATATTTCCTTTTTCACCATAGCCCTCAATGAGCTCCCAAATATCACTTTGCTGAATCCACGAGAACAGTGTTAGCAAACTGTTCCAAGAAGGGAAGGGTGGAACTTCTGTGTGATGAAGTCACACATCAGAAAGCAATCTCTCAGAAAGCTTCTCTGTAGTTATTATCTGAGGATATTTCCTTTTTCACCATGTGCCTCTATTGGCTCCCAAATATCACTTTGCAGATTCCACGAAAAGAGTGTTAGCAAACTTGTTCTGAGCAATAAGTTGTAACTCTGTGAGACGAATTCACAGATCACAAAGAAGTTTCTCAGAAATCTTCTTTCTCGTTTTTAACTGATGATATTTCCTTTATCAGCGTAGGCCTCAATGCGATTCAAAGTAGCCCTTCTCAGATTCCTGAAAGACAGTGTTAATGGCCTGCTCCATGAAACATAAGTGTAACTCTGTGAGATGAATTCACACATCACCAAGAAGTTTCTAAGAAAGCTTCTTTCTAGTTTTCTTCTGAGGATATTTCCTTTAGTCACCGTGAGCTTCACTGCGCTAAGAAGTATCCCATTGCAGATTTCAAGGAAACTGTGATAGCAAACTCGTCACTGAAGAGAAACTTGTAACTCTGTGAGTTACATTCACACATCACAATGCAGTTTCTCAGAAGGGTTCTTTCCAGTTTCTGTCTGAGGATATTTCCTTTTTCGCCATAGCCCTCAATGAGCTCCCAAATATCACTTTGCTGAATCCACGAGAACAGTGTTAGCAAACTTTTCCAAGAAGGGAAGGGTGGAACTCTGTGTGATGAAGTCACACATCAGAAAGCAATCTCTCAGAAAGCTTCTCTGTAGTTAATATCTGAGGATATTACCTTTTTCACCATGTGCCTCTATTGGCTCCCAAATATTACTTTGGAGATTCCACGAAAAGAGTGTTAGCAAACTTGTTCTGAGCAATAAGTTGTAACTCTGTGAGACGAATTCACAGATCACAAAGAAGTTTCTCAGAAAGCTTCTTTCTCGTTTTTAACTGATGATATTTCCTTTATCAGCATAGGCCTCAATGCGATCCAAAGTAGCCTTCTCAGATTCCTGAAAGACAGTGTTAATGGCCTGCTCCATGAAACATAAGTGTAACTCTGTGAGATGAATTCACACACACCAAGAAGTTTCTAAGAAAGCTTCTTTCTAGTTTTCTTCTGAGGATATTTCCTTAGTCACCGTGAGCTTCACTGCGCTAAGAAGTATCCCATTGCAGATTTCAAGGAAACTGTGATAGCAAACTTCGTCACTGAAGAGAAACTTGTAACTCTGTGAGTTACATTCACACATCACAATGCAGTTTCTCAGAAGGGTTCTTTCCAGTTTCTGTCTGAGGATATTTCCTTTTTCACCATAGCCCTCAATGAGCTCCCAAATATCACTTTGCTGAATCCACGAGAACAGTGTTAGCAAACTGTTCCAAGAAGGGAAGGGTGGAACTCTGTGTGATGAAGTCACACATCAGAAAGCAATCTCTCAGAAAGCTTCTCTCTAGTTATTATCTGAGGATATTTCCTTTTTCACCATGTGCCTCTATTGGCTCCCAAATATCACTTTGCAGATTCCACGAAAAGAGTGTTAGCAAACTTGTTCTGAGCAATAAGTTGTAACTCTGTGAGACGAATTCACAGATCACAAAGAAGTTTCTCAGAAAGCTTCTTTCTCGTTTTTAACTGATGATATTTCCTTTATCAGCGTAGGCCTCAATGCGATCCAAAGTAGCCCTTCTCAGATTCCTGAAAGACAGTGTTAATGGCCTGCTCCATGAAACATAAGTGTAACTCTGTGAGATGAATTCACACAACACCAAGAAGTTTCTAAGAAAGCTTCTTTCTAGTTTTCTTCTGAGGATATTTCCTTAGTCACCGTGAGCTTCACTGCGCTAAGAAGTATCCCATTGCAGATTTCAAGGAAACTGTGATAGCAAACTCGTCACTGAAGAGAAACTTGTAACTCTGTGAGTTACATTCACACATCACAATGCAGTTTCTCAGAAGGGTTCTTTCCAGTTTCTGTCTGAGGATATTTCCTTTTTCACCATAGCCCTCAATGAGCTCCCAAATATCACTTTGCTGAATCCACGAGAACAGTGTTAGCAAAGTGTTCCAAGAAGGGAAGGGTGGAAATCTGTGTGATGAATTCACACGTCAGAAAGCAATCTCTCAGAAACCTTCTCTCTAGTTATTATCCGAAGATAATTCCTTTTTCTCCATGGGCCTCTATTGGCTACCAAATATCACTTTGTAGATTCCACGAATAGAGTGTTAGCAAACTTGTTCTGAGCAATAACTTGTAACTCTGTGAGACGAATTCACAGATCACAATGAAGTTTCTCAGAAAGCTTCTTTCTCGTTTTTAACTGATGATATTTCCTTTATCAGCGTAGGCCTCAATGCGATCCAAAGTAGCCCTTCTCAGATTCCTGAAAGACAGTGTTAATGGCCTGCTCCATGAAACATAAGTGTAACTCTGTGAGATGAATTCACACAACACCAAGAATTTTCTAAGAAAGCTTCTTTCTAGTTTTCTTCTGAGGATATTTCCTTAGTCACCATGAGCTTCACTGCGCTAACGAAGTATCCCATTGCAGATTTCAAGGAAACTGTGATAGCAAACTCGTCACTGAAGAGAAACTTGTAACTCTGTGAGTTACATTCACACATCACAATGCAGTTTCTCAGAAGGGTTCTTTCCAGTTTCTGTCTGAGGATATTTCCTTTTTCACCATAGCCCTCAATGAGCTCCCAAATATCACTTTGCTGAATCCACGAGAACAGTGTTAGCAAACTGTTCCAAGAAGGGAAGGGTGGAACTCTGTGTGATGAAGTCACACATCAGAAAGCAATCTCTCAGAAAGCTTCTCTTAGTTATTATCTGAGGATATTTCCTTTTTCACCATGTGCCTCTATTGGCTCCCAAATATCACTTTGCAGATTCCACGAAAAGAGTGTTAGCAAACTTGTTCTGAGCAGTAAGTTGTAACTCTGTGAGACGAATTCACAGATCACAAAGAAGTTTCTCAGGAAAGCTTCTTTCTCGTTTTTAACTGATGATATTTCCTTTATCAGCGTAGGCCTCAATGCGATGCAAATGTAGCCCTTCTCAGATTCCTGAAAGACAGTGTTAATGGCCTGCTCCATGAAACATAGTGTAACTCTGTGAGATGAATTCACACAACACCAAGAAGTTTCTAAGACAGCTTCTTTCTAGTTTTCTTCTGAGGATATTTCCTTTGTCACCGTGAGCTTCACTGCGCTAAGAAGTATCCCATTGCAGATTTCAAGGAAACTGTGATAGCAAACTCGTCACTGAAGAGAAACTTGTAACTCTGTGAGTTACATTCACACATCACTATGCAGTTTCTCAGAAGGTTCCTTCCAGTTTCTGTCTGAGGATATTTCCTTTTTCACCATAGCCCTCAATGAGCTCCCAAATATCACTTTGCTGACATCCACGAGAACAGAGTTAGCAAACTGTTCCAAGAAGGGAAGGGTGGAACTCTGTGTGATGAAGTCACACATCAGAAAGCAATCAATCAGAAAGCTTCTCTGTAGTTATTATCCGAGGGTATTTCCTATTTCACCATGTGCCTCTATTGGCTCCCAAATATCACTTTGCAGATTCCACGAAAAGAGATTTAGCAAACGTGTTCTGAACAATAAGTTGTAACTCTGTGAGACGAATTCACAGATCACAAAGAAGTTCTCAGAGAAAGCTTCTTTCTCGGTTTTAACTGATGATATTTCCTTTATCAGCGTAGGCCTCAATGCGATCCAAATTAGCCCTTCTCAGATTCCTGAAAGACAGTGTTAATGGCCTGCTCCATGAAACATAAGTGTAACTCTGTGAAATGAATTCACACAACTCCAAGAAGTTTCTAAGAAAGCTTCTTTCTAGTTTTCTTCTGAGGATATTTCCTTAGTCACCGGAGCTTCACTGCTGCTAAGAAGTATCCCATTGCAGATTTCAAGGAAACTGTGATAGCAAACTCGTCACTGAAGAGAAACTTGTAACTCTGTGAGTTACATTCACTCATCACTATGCAGTTTCTCAGAAAGGTTCCTTCCAGTTTCTGTCTGAGGATATTTGCTTTTTCACCATAGCCCTCAATGAGCTCCCAAATATCACTTTGCTGAATCCACGAGAACAGTGTTAGCAAAGAGTTCCAAGAAGGGAAGGGTGGTACTCTGTGATGAAGTCACACATCAGAAAGCAATCTCTCAGAAACCTTCTCTCTAGTTATTATCGCAGGATATTTCCTTTTTCACCATGGGCCTCCATTGACTCCCAAATATCACTTTGCAGATTCCACGGAAAGAGGTTTAGCAAACTTGTTCTGACCCATAAGTTGTAACTCTGGGAGTCGAATTCACAGATCACAAAGAAGTTTCATGAAACATAAGTGTAACTCTGTGAGATGAATTCACACATCACCAAGAAGTTTCTACGAAAGCTTCTTTTTAGTTTTCTTCTGAGGATATATCCTTTGTCACCGTGAGCTTCACTGCGCTAAGAAGTATCCCATTGCAGGTTTCAAGGAAACTGTAATAGGAAACTCGTCACTGAAGAGAAACTTGTAACTCTGTGAGTTACATTCACACATCACAATGGAGTTTCTCAGAAGGGTTCTTTCCAGTTTCTGTCTGAGGATATTTCCTTTTTCACCATAGCCCTCAATGAGCTCCCAAATATCACTTTGCTGAATCCACGAGAACAGTGTTAGCAAACTGTTCCAAGAAGGGAAGGGTGGAACTCTGTGTGATGAAGTCACACATCAGAAAGCAATCTCTCAGAAAGCTTCTCTGTAGTTATTATCGAGGATATTTCCTTTTTCACCATGGGCCTCTATTGGCTCCCAAATATCACTTTGCAGATTCCACGAAAAGAGTGTTAGCAAACTTGTTCTGAGCAATAAGTTGTAACTCTGTGAGACGAATTCACAGATCACAAAGAAGTTTCTCAGAAAGCTTCTTTCTCGTTTTTAACTGATGATATTTCCTTTATCAGCGTAGGCCTCAATGCGATCCAAAGTAGCCCTTCTCAGATTCCTGAAAGACAGTGTTAATGGCCTGCTCCATGAAACATAAGTGTAACTCTGTGAGATGAATTCACACATCACCAAGAAGTTTCTAAGAAAGCTTCTTTCTAGTTTTCTTCTGAGGATATTTCCTTTAGTCACCGTGAGCTTCACTGCGCTAAGAAGTATCCCATTGCAGATTTCAAGGAAACTGTGATAGCAAACTCGTCACTGAAGAGAAACTTGTAACTCTGTGAGTTACATTCACACATCACAATGCAGTTTCTCAGAAGGGTTCTTTCCAGTTTCTGTCTGAGGATATTTCCTTTTTCACCATAGCCCTCAATGAGCTCCCAAATATCACTTTGCTGAATCCACGAGAACAGTGTTAGCAAACTGTTCCAAGAAGGGAAGGGTGGAACTCTGTGTGATGAAGTCACACATCAGAAAGCAATCTCTCAGAAACCTTCTCTCTAGTTATTATCGCAGGATATTTCCTTTTTCACCATGGGCCTCTATTGGCTCCCAAATATCACTTTGCAGATTCCACGAAAAGAGTGTTAGCAAACTTGTTCTGAGCAATAAGTTGTAACTCTGTGAGACGAATTCACAGATCACAAAGAAGTTTCTCAGAAAGCTTCTTTCTCGTTTTTAACTGATGATATTTCCTTTATCAGCGTAGGCCTCAATGCGATCCAAAGTAGCCCTTCTCAGATTCCTGAAAGACAGTGTTAATGGCCTGCTCCATGAAACATAAGTGTAACTCTGTGAGATGAATTCACACATCACCAAGAAGTTTCTAAGAAAGCTTCTTTCTAGTTTTCTTCTGAGGATATTTCCTTAGTCACCGTGAGCTTCACTGCGCTAAGAAGTATCCCATTGCAGATTTCAAGGAAACTGTGATAGCAAACTCGTCACTGAAGAGAAACTTGTAACTCTGTGAGTTACATTCACACATCACAATGCAGTTTCTCAGAAGGGTTCTTTCCAGTTTCTGTCTGAGGATATTTCCTTTTTCACCATAGCCCTCAATGAGCTCCCAAATATCACTTTGCTGAATCCACGAGAACAGTGTTAGCAAACTGTTCCAAGAAGGGAAGGGTGGAACTCTGTGTGATGAAGTCACACATCAGAAAGCAATCTCTCAGAAAGCTTCTCTCTAGTTATTATCTGAGGATATTTCCTTTTTCACCATGGCCTCTATTGGCTCCCAAATATCACTTTGCAGATTCCACGAAAAGAGTGTTAGCAAACTTGTTCTGAGCAATAAGTTGTAACTCTGTGAGACGAATTCACAGATCACAAAGAAGTTTCTCAGAAAGCTTCTTTCTCGTTTTTAACTGATGATATTTCCTTTATCAGCGTAGGCCTCAATGCGATCCAAAGTAGCCCTTCTCAGATTCCTGAAAGACAGTGTTAATGGCCTGCTCCATGAAACATAAGTGTAACTCTGTGAGATGAATTCACACAATCACCAAGAAGTTTCTAAGAAAGCTTCTTTCTAGTTTTCTTCTGAGGATATTTCCTTAGTCACCGTGAGCTTCACTGCGCTAAGAAGTATCCCATTGCAGATTTCAAGGAAACTGTGATAGCAAACTCGTCACTGAAGAGAAACTTGTAACTCTGTGAGTTACATTCACACATCACAATGCAGTTTCTCAGAAGGGTTCTTTCCAGTTTCTGTCTGAGGATATTTCCTTTTTCACCATAGCCCTCAATGAGCTCCCAAATATCACTTTGCTGAATCCACGAGAACAGTGTTAGCAAACTGTTCCAAGAAGGGAAGGGTGGAACTCTGTGTGATGAAGTCACACATCAGAAAGCAATCTCTCAGAAAGCTTCTCTCTAGTTATTATCTGAGGATATTTCCTTTTTCACCATGGGCCTCTATTGGCTCCCAAATATCACTTTGCAGATTCCACGAAAAGAGTGTTAGCAAACTTGTTCTAAGCAGTAAGTTGTAACTCTGTGAGACGAATTCACAGATCACAAAGAAGTTCTCAGAAAGCTTCTTTCTCGTTTTTAACTGATGATATTTCCTTTATCAGCGTAGGCCTCAATGCGATCCAAAGTAGCCCTTCTCAGATTCCTGAAAGACAGTGTTAATGGCCTGCTCCATGAAACATAAGTGTAACTCTGTGAGATGAATTCACACATCACCAAGAAGTTTCTAAGAAAGCTTCTTTCTAGTTTTCTTCTGAGGATATTTCCTTTAGTCACCGTGAGCTTCACTGCGCTAAGAAGTATCCCATTGCAGATTTCAAGGAAACTGTGATAGCAAACTCGTCACTGAAGAGAAACTTGTAACTCTGTGAGTTACATTCACACATCACAATGCAGTTTCTCAGAAGGGTTCTTTCCAGTTTCTGTCTGAGGATATTTCCTTTTTCACCATAGCCCTCAATGAGCTCCCAAATATCACTTTGCTGAATCCACGAGAACAGTGTTAGCAAACTGTTCCAAGAAGGGAAGGGTGGAACTCTGTGTGATGAAGTCACACATCAGAAAGCAATCTCTCAGAAAGCTTCTCTGTAGTTATTATCTGAGGATATTTCCTTTTTCACCATGTGCCTCTATTGGCTCCCAAATATCACTTTGCAGATTCCACGAAAAGAGTGTTAGCAAACTTGTTCTGAGCAATAAGTTGTAACTCTGAGACGAATTTTCAGATCACAAAGAAGTTTCTCAGAAAGCTTCTTTCTCGTTTTTAACTGATGATATTTCCTTTATCAGCGTAGGCCTCAATGCGATCCAAAGTAGCCCTTCTCAGATTCCTGAAAGACAGTGTTAATGGCCTGCTCCATGAAACATAAGTGTAACTCTGTGAGATGAATTCACACAACACCAAGAAGTTTCTAAGAAAGCTTCTTTCTAGTTTTCTTCTGAGGATATTTCCTTAGTCACCGTGAGCTTCACTGCGCTAAGAAGTATCCCATTGCAGATTTCAAGGAAACTGTGATAGCAAACTCGTCACTGAAGAGAAACTTGTAACTCTGTGAGTTACATTCACACATCACAATGCAGTTTCTCAGAAGGGTTCTTTCCAGTTTCTGTCTGAGTATATTTCCTTTTTCACCATAGCCCTCAATGAGCTCCCAAATATCACTTTGCTGAATCAAAGACAACAGTGTTAGCAAAGTGTTCCAAGAAGGGAAGGGTGGAAATCTGTGTGATGAATTCACACGTCAGAAAGCAATCTCTCAGAAACCTTCTCTCTAGTTATTATCCGAAGATAATTCCTTTTTCTCCATGGGCCTCTATTGGCTACCAAATATCACTTTGCAGATTCCACGAAAAGAGTGTTAGCAAACTTGTTCTGAGCAATAAGTTGTAACTCTGTGAGACGAATTCACAGATCACAAAGAAGTTTCTCAGAAAGCTTCTTTCTCGTTTTTAACTGATGATATTTCCTTTATCAGCGTAGGCCTCAATGCGATCCAAAGTAGCCCTTCTCAGATTCCTGAAAGACAGTGTTAATGGCCTGCTCCATGAAACATAAGTGTAACTCTGTGAGATGAATTCACACAACACCAAGAATTTTCTAAGAAAGCTTCTTTCTACTTTTCTTCTGAGGATATTTCCTTTGTCACCGTGAGCTTCACTGCGCTAAGAAGTATCCCATTGCAGATTTCAAGGAAACTGTGATAGCAAACTCGTCACTGAAGAGAAACTTGTAACTCTGTGAGTTACATTCACACATCACAATGCAGTTTCTCAGAAG
The DNA here is from genome assembly GCF_007565055.1 of Rhinopithecus roxellana. Taxonomy (NCBI): domain Eukaryota; kingdom Metazoa; phylum Chordata; class Mammalia; order Primates; family Cercopithecidae; genus Rhinopithecus; species Rhinopithecus roxellana. The sequence continues at coordinate 3,139,638 of NC_044554.1, forward strand.
GGTTCTTTCCAGTTTCTGTCTGAGGATATTTCCTTTTTCACCATAGCCCTCAATGAGCTCCCAAATATCACTTTGCTGAATCCACGAGAACAGTGTTAGCAAACTGTTCCAAGATAGGAAAGGTGGAACTCTGTGTGATGAAGTCACACATCAGAAAGCAATCTCTCAGAAAGCTTCTCTCTAGTTATTATCTGAGGATATTTCCTTTTCACCATGTGCCTCTATTGGCTCCCAAATATCACTTTGCAGATTCCACGAAAAGAGTGTTAGCAAACTTGTTCTGAGCAATAAGTTGTAACTCTGTGAGACGAATTCACAGATCACAAAGAAGTTTCTCAGAAAGCTTCTTTCTCGTTTTTAACTGATGATATTTCCTTTCTCAGCGTAGGCCTCAATGCGATCCAAAGTAGCCCTTCTCAGATTCCTGAAAGACAGTGTTAATGGCCTGCTCCATGAAACATAAGTGTAACTCTGTGAGATGAATTCACACAATCACCAAGAAGTTTCTAAGAAAGCTTCTTTCTAGTTTTCTTCTGAGGATATTTCCTTTGTCACCGTGAGCTTCACTGCGCTAAGAAGTATCCCATTGCAGATTTCAAGGAAACTGTGATAGCAAACTCGTCACTGAAGAGAAACTTGTAACTCTGTGAGTTACATTCACACATCACAATGCAGTTTCTCAGAAGGGTTCTTTCCAGTTTCTGTCTGAGGATATTTCCTTTTTCACCATAGCCCTCAATGAGCTCCCAAATATCACTTTGCTGAATCCACGAGAACAGTGTTAGCAAACTGTTCCAAGAAGGGAAGGGTGGAACTCTGTGTGATGAAGTCACACATCAGAAAGCAATCTCTCAGAAAGCTTCTCTTTAGTTATTATCCGAGGATATTTCCTTTTTCACCATGTGCCTCTATTGGCTCCCAAATATCACTTTGCAGATTCCACGAAAAGAGTGTTAGCAAACTTGTTCTGAGCAATAAGTTGTAACTCTGTGAGACGAATTCACAGATCACAAAGAAGTTTCTCAGAAAGCTTCTTTCTCGTTTTTAACTGATGATATTTCCTTTATCAGCGTAGGCCTCAATGCGATCCAAAGTAGCCCTTCTCAGATTCCTGAAAGACAGTGTTAATGGCCTGCTCCATGAAACATAAGTGTAACTCTGTGAGATGAATTCACACAACACCAAGAAGTTTCTAAGAAAGCTTCTTTCTAGTTTTCTTCTGAGGATATTTCCTTAGTCACCGTGAGCTTCACTGCGCTAAGAAGTATCCCATTGCAGATTTCAAGGAAACTGTGATAGCAAACTCGTCACTGAAGAGAAACTTGTAACTCTGTGAGTTACATTCACACATCACAATGCAGTTTCTCAGAAGGGTTCTTTCCAGTTTCTGTCTGAGGATATTTCCTTTTTCACCATAGCCCTCAATGAGCTCCCAAATATCACTTTGCTGAATCCACGAGAACAGTGTTAGCAAACTGTTCCAAGAAGGGAAGGGTGGAACTCTGTGTGATGAATTCACACATCAGAAAGCAATCTCTCAGAAACCTTCTCTCTAGTTATTATCTGAGGATATTTCCTTTTTCACCATGGGCCTCTATTGGCTCCCAAATATCACTTTGCAGATTCCACGAAAAGAGTGTTAGCAAACTGGTTCTGAGCAATAAGTGGTAACTCTGTGAGACGAATTCACAGACCACAAAGAAGTTTCTCAGAAAGCTTCTTTCTCGTTTTTAACTGATGATATTTCCTTTATCAGCGTAGGACTCAATGCGATCCAAAGTAGCCCTTCTCAGATTCCTGAAAGACAGTGTAATGGCCTGCTCCATGAAACATAAGTGTAACTCTGTGAGATGAATTCACACATCACCAAGAAGTTTCTAAGAAAGCTTCTTTCTAGTTTTCTTCTGAGGATATTTCCTTTGTCACCGTGAGCTTCACTGCGCTAAGAAGTATCCCATTGCAGATTTCAAGGAAACTGTGATAGCAAACTCATCACTGAAGAGAAACTTGTAACTCTGTGAGTAATATTCACACATCACAATGCAGGTTCTCAGAAGGGTTCTTTCCAGTTTCTGTCTGAGGATATTTCCTTTTTCACCATAGCCCTCAATGAGCTCCCAAATATCACTTTGCTGAATCCACGAGAACAGTGTTAGCAAACTGTTCCAAGAAGGGAAGGGTGGAACTCTGTGTGATGAAGTCACACATCAGAAAGCAATCTCTCAGAAAGCTTCTCTGTAGTTATTATCTGAGGATATTTCCTTTTTCACCATGGGCCTCTATTGGCTCCCAAATATCACTTTGCAGATTCCACGAAAGAGTGTTAGCAAACTTGTTCTGAGCAATAAGTTGTAACTCTGTGAGACGAATTCACAGATCACAAAGAAGTTTCTCAGAAAGCTTCTTTCTCGTTTTTAACTGATGATATTTCCTTTATCAGCGTAGGCCTCAATGCGATCCAAAGTAGCCCTTCTCAGATTCCTGAAAGACAGTGTTAATGGCCTGCTCCATGAAACATAAGTGTAACTCTGTGAGATGAATTCACACATCACCAAGAAGTTTCTAAGAAAGCTTCTTTCTAGTTTTCTTCTGAGGATATTTCCTTTAGTCACCGTGAGCTTCACTGCGCTAAGAAGTATCCCATTGCAGATTTCAAGGAAACTGTGATAGCAAACTCATCACTGAAGAGAAACTTGTAACTCTGTGAGTTACATTCACACATCACAATGCAGTTTCTCAGAAGGGTTCTTTCCAGTTTCTGTCTGAGGATATTTCCTTTTTCACCATAGCCCTCAATGAGCTCCCAAATATCACTTTGCTGAATCCACGAGAACAGTGTTAGCAAACTGTTCCAAGAAGGGAAGGGTGGAACTCTGTGTGATGAAGTCACACATCAGAAAGCAATCTCTCAGAAACCTTCTCTCTAGTTATTATCTGAGGATATTTCCTTTTTCTACCATGTGCCCTCTATTGGCTCCCAAATTTCACTTTGCAGATTCCACGAAAAGAGTGTTAGCAAACTTGTTCTGAGCAATAAGTTGTAACTCTGTGAGACGAATTCTCAGATCACAAAGAAGTCTCTCAGAAAGCTTCTTTCTCGTTTTTAACTGATGATATTTCCTTTATCAGCGTAGGCCTCAATGCGATCCAAAGTAGCCCTTCTCAGATTCCTGAAAGACAGTGTCAATGGACTGCTCCATGAAACATCATTGTAACTCTGTGAGATGAATTCACACATCACCAAGAAGTTTCTATGAAAGCTTCTTTCTAGTTTTCTTCTGAGGATATTTCCTTAGTCACCGTGAGCTTCACTGCGGTAAGAAGTATCCCATTGCATATTTCAAGGAAACTGTGATAGCAAACTTCGTCACTGAAGAGATACTTGTAACTCTGTGAGTTACATTCACACATCACAATGCAGTTTCTCAGAAGGGTTCTTTCCACTTTCTGTCTGAGGATATTTCCTTTTTCACCATAGCCCTCAATGAGCTCCCAAATATCACTTTGCTGAATCCACGAGAACAGTGTTAGCAAACTGTTCCAAGAAGGGAAGGGTGGAACTCTGTGTGATGAACTCACACATCAGAAAGCAATCTCTCAGAAAGCTTCTCTCTAGTTATTATCTGAGGATATTTCCTTTTTCACCATGGGCCTCTATTGGCTCCCAAATATCACTTTGCAGATTCCACGAAAAGAGTGTTAGCAAACTTGTTCTGAGCAATAAGTTGTAACTCTGTGAGACGAATTCACAGATCACAAAGAAGTTTCTCAGAAAGCTTCTTTCTCGTTTTTAACTGATGATATTTCCTTTATCAGCGTAGGCCTCAATGCGATCCAAAGTAGCCCTTCTCAGATTCCTGAAAGACAGTGTTAATGGCCTGCTCCATGAAACATAAGTGTAACTCTGTGAGATGAATTCACACATCACCAAGAAGTTTCTAAGAAAGCTTCTTTCTAGTTTTCTTCTGAGGATATTTCCTTTGTCACCGTGAGCTTCACTGCGCTAAGAAGTATCCCATTGCAGATTTCAAGGAAACTGTGATAGCAAACTCATCACTGAAGAGAAACTTGTAACTCTGTGAGTTACATTCACACATCACAATGCAGTTTCTCAGAAGGGTTCTTTCCAGTTTCTGTCTGAGGATATTTCCTTTTTCACCATAGCCCTCAATGAGCTCCCAAATATCACTTTGCTGAATCCACGAGAACAGTGTTAGCAAACTGTTCCAAGAAGGGAAGGGTGGAACTCTGTGTGATGAAGTCACACATCAGAAAGCAATCTCTCAGAAAGCTTCTCTGTAGTTATTATCTGAGGATATTTCCTTTTTCACCATGGGCCTCTATTGGCTCCCAAATATCACTTTGCAGATTCCACGAAAAGAGTGTTAGCAAACTTGTTCTGAGCAATAAGTTGTAACTCTGTGAGACGAATTCACAGATCACAAAGAAGTTTCTCAGAAAGCTTCTTTCTCGTTTTTAACTGATGATATTTCCTTTATCAGCGTAGGCCTCAATGCGATCCAAAGTAGCCCTTCTCAGATTCCTGAAAGACAGTGTTAATGGCCTGCTCCATGAAACATAAGTGTAACTCTGTGAGATGAATTCACACAACACCAAGAAGTTTCTAAGAAAGCTTCTTTCTAGTTTTCTTCTGAGGATATTTCCTTAGTCACCGTGAGCTTCACTGCGCTAAGAAGTATCCCATTGCAGATTTCAAGGAAACTGTGATAGCAAACTCGTCACTGAAGAGAAACTTGTAACTCTGTGAGTTACATTCACACATCACAATGCAGTTTCTCAGAAGGGTTCTTTCCAGTTTCTGTCTGAGGATATTTCCTTTTTCACCATAGCCCTCAATGAGCTCCCAAATATCACTTTGCTGAATCCACGAGAACAGTGTTAGCAAACTGTTCCAAGAAGGGAAGGGTGGAACTCTGTGTGATGAAGTCACACATCAGAAAGCAATCTCTCAGAAAGCTTCTCTGTAGTTATTATCTGAGGATATTTCCTTTTCACCATGTGCCTCTATTGGCTCCCAAATATCACTTTGCAGATTCCACGAAAAGAGTGTTAGCCAACTTGTTCTGAGCAATAAGTTGTAACTATGTGAGACGAATTCACAGATCACAAAGAAGTCTCTCAGAAAGCTTCTTTCTCGTTTTTAACTGATGATATTTCCTTTATTAGCGTAGGCCTCAATGCGATCCAAAGTAGCCCTTCTCAGATTCCTGAAAGACAGTGTTAATGGCCTGCTCCATGAAACATAAGTGTAACTCTGTGAGATGAATTCACACAATCACCAAGAAGTTTCTACGACAGCTTCTTTCTAGTTTTCTTCTGAGGATATTTCCTTAGTCACCGTGAGCTTCACTGCGCTAAGAAGTATCCCATTGCAGATTTCAAGGAAACTGTGATAGCAAACTCGTCACTGAAGAGAAACTTGTAATCTCTGTGAGTTACATTCACACATCACAATGCAGTTTCTCAGAAGGGATCTTTCCAGTTTCTGTCTGAGGATATTTCCTTTTTCACCATAGCCCTCAATGAGCTCCCAAATATCACTTTGCTGAATCCACGAGAACAGTGTTAGCAAACTGTTCCAAGAAGGGAAGGGTGGAACTCTGTGTGATGAATTGACACATCAGAAAGCAATCTCTCAGGAACCTTCTCTCTAGTTATTATCTGAGGACATTTCCTTTTTCACCACGGGCCTCTATTGGCTCCCAAATATCACTTTGCAGATTCCACGAAAAGAGTGTTAGCAAACTTGTTCTGAGCAATAAGTTGTAACTCTGTGAGACGAATTCACAGATCACAAAGAAGTTTCTCAGAAAGCTTCTTTCTCGTTTTTAACTGATGATATTTCCTTTATCAGCGTAGGCCTCAATGCGATCCAAAGTAGCCCTTCTCAGATTCCTGAAAGACAGTGTTAATGGCCTGCTCCATGAAACATAAGTGTAACTCTGTGAGATGAATTCACACATCACCAAGAAGTTTCTAAGAAAGCTTCTTTCTATTTTTCTTCTGAAGGTATTTCCTTTGTCACCAGTGAGCTTCACTGCGCTAAGAAGTATCCCATTGCAGATTTCAAGGAAACTGTGATAGCAAACTCATTAGTGAAGAGAAATTTGTAACTCTGTGAGTTACATTCACACATCACAATGCAGTTTCTCAGAAGGGTTCTTTTCAGTTTCTGTCTGAGTATATTTCCTTTTTGACCATAGCCCTCAATGAGCTCCCAAATATCACTTTGCTGAATCAAAGACAACAGTGTTAGCAAAGTGTTCCAAGAAGGGAAGGGTGGAAATCTGTGTGATGAATTCACACGTCAGAAAGAAATCTCGCAGAAACCTTCTCCCTAGTTATTATCCGAAGATAATTCCTTTTTCTCCATGGGCCTCTATTGGCTACCAAATATCACTTTGTAGATTCCACGAATAGAGTGGTAGCAAACTTGTTCTGAGCAATAACTTGTAACTCTGTGAGACGAATTCACAGATCACAAAGAAGTTTCTCAGAAAGCTTCTTTCTCGTTTTTAACTGATGATATTTCCTTTATCAGCGTAGGCCTCAATGCGATCCAAAGTAGCCCTTCTCAGATTCCTGAAAGACAGTGTTAATGGCCTGCTCCATGAAACATAAGTGTAACTCTGTGAGATGAATTCACACATCACCAAGAAGTTTCTAAGAAAGCTTCTTTCTAGTTTTCTTCTGAGGATATTTCCTTAGTCACCGTGAGCTTCACTGCGCTAAGAAGTATCCCATTGCAGATTTCAAGGAAACTGTGATAGCAAACTCGTCACTGAAGAGAAACTTGTAACTCTGTGAGTTACATTCACACATCACAATGCAGTTTCTCAGAAGGGTTCTTTCCAGTTTCTGTCTGAGGATATTTCCTTTTTCACCATAGCCCTCAATGAGCTCCCAAATATCACTTTGCTGAATCCACGAGAACAGTGTTAGCAAACTGTTCCAAGATAGGAAGGGTGGAACTCTGTGTGATGAACTCACACATTGGAAAGCAATCTCTCAGAATCCTTCTCTCTAGTTATTATCTGTGCATATTTCCTTTTTCACCATGGGCCTCTATTGGCTCCCCAATATCACTTTGCAGATTCCACGAAAAGAGTGTTGGAAAACTTGTTCTAAGCAGTAAGTTGTAACTCTGTGAGACGAATTCACAGACCACAAACAAGTTCCTCAGAAAGCTTCTTTCCCGTTTTTAACTGATGATATTTCCCTTCTCAGCGTAGGCCTCAATGTGATCCAAAGTAGCCCTTCTCAGATTCCTGAAAGACAGTGTCAATGGACTGCTCCATGAAACATCATTGTAACTCTGTGAGATGAATTCACACATCACCAAGAAGTTTCTAAGAAAGCTTCTTTCTAGTTTTCTTCTGAGGATATTTCCTTAGTCACCGTGAGCTTCACTGCGCTAAGAAGTATCCCATTGCAGATTTCAAGGAAACTGTGATAGCAAACTCATCACTGAAGAGAAACTTGTAACTCTGTGAGTTACATTCACACATCACAATGCAGTTTCTCAGAAGGGTTCTTTCCAGTTTCTGTCTGAGGATATTTCCTTTTTCACCATAGCCCTCAATGAGCTCCCAAATATCACTTTGCTGAATCCACGAGAACAGTGTTAGCAAACTGTTCCAAGAAGGGAAGGGTGGAACTCTGTGTGATGAAGTCACACATCAGAAAGCAATCTCTCAGAAAGCTTCTCTGTAGTTATTATCTGAGGATATTTCCTTTTTCTCCATGTGCCCTCTATTGGCTCCCAAATTTCACTTTGCAGATTCCACGAAAAGAGTGTTAGCAAACTTGTTCTGAGCAATAAGTTGTAACTCTGTGAGACGAATTCTCAGATCACAAGAAGTTTCTCAGAAAGCTTCTTTCTCGTTTTTAACTGATGATATTTCCTTTATCAGCGTAGGCCTCAATGCGATCCAAAGTAGCCCTTCTCAGATTCCTGAAAGACAGTGTTAATGGCCTGCTCCATGAAACATAAGTGTAACTCTGTGAGATGAATTCACACATCACCAAGAAGTTTCTAAGAAAGCTTCTTTCTAGTTTTCTTCTGAGGATATTTCCTTAGTCACCGTGAGCTTCACTGCGCTAAGAAGTATCCCATTGCAGATTTCAAGGAAACTGTGATAGCAAACTCGTCACTGAAGAGAAACTTGTAACTCTGTGAGTTACATTCACACATCACAATGCAGTTTCTCAGAAGGGTTCTTTCCAGTTTCTGTCTGAGGATATTTCCTTTTTCACCATAGCCCTCAATGAGCTCCCAAATATCACTTTGCTGAATCCACGAGAACAGTGTTAGCAAACTGTTCCAAGAAGGGAAGGGTGGAACTCTGTGTGATGAAGTCACACATCAGAAAGCAATCTCTCAGAAAGCTTCTCTCTAGTTATTATCCGAGGATATTTCCTTTTTCACCATGGGCCTCTATTGGCTCCCAAATATCACTTTGCAGATTCCACGAAAGAGTGTTAGCAAACTTGTTCTGAGCAATAAGTTGTAACTCTGTGAGACGAATTCACAGATCACAAAGAAGTTTCTCAGAAAGCTTCTTTCTCGTTTTTAACTGATGATATTTCCTTTATCAGCGTAGGCCTCAATGCGATCCAAAGTAGCCCTTCTCAGATTCCTGAAAGACAGTGTTAATGGCCTGCTCCATGAAACATAAGTGTAACTCTGTGAGATGAATTCACACATCACCAAGAAGTTTCTAAGAAAGCTTCTTTCTAGTTTTCTTCTGAGGATATTTCCTTTGTCACCGTGAGCTTCACTGCGCTAAGAAGTATCCCATTGCAGATTTCAAGGAAACTGTGATAGCAAACTCGTCACTGAAGAGAAACTTGTAACTCTGTGAGTTACATTCACACATCACAATGCAGTTTCTCAGAAGGGTTCTTTCCAGTTTCTGTCTGAGGATATTTCCTTTTTCACCATAGCCCTCAATGAGCTCCCAAATATCACTTTGCTGAATCAAAGACAACAGTGTTAGCAAAGTGTTCCAAGAAGGGAAGGGTGGAAATCTGTGTGATGAATTCACACGTCAGAAAGCAATCTCTCAGAAACCTTCTCTCTAGTTATTATCCGAAGATAATTCCTTTTTCTCCATGGGCCTCTATTGGCTACCAAATATCACTTTGTAGATTCCACGAATAGAGTGTTAGCAAACTTGTTCTGAGCAATAACTTGTAACTCTGTGAGACGAATTCACAGATCACAATGAAGTTTCTCAGAAAGCTTCTTTCTCGTTTTTAACTGATGATATTTCCTTTATCAGCGTAGGCCTCAATGCGATCCAAAGTAGCCCTTCTCAGATTCCTGAAAGACAGTGTTAATGGCCTGCTCCATGAAACATAAGTGTAACTCTGTGACATGAATTCACACAACACCAAGAACTTTCTAAGAAAGCTTCTTTCTACTTTTCTTCTGAGGATATTTCCTTTAGTCACCGTGAGCTTCACTGCGCTAAGAAGTATCCCATTGCAGATTTCAAGGAAACTGTGATAGCAAACTCATCACTGAAGAGAAACTTGTAACTCTGTGAGTTACATTCACACATCACAATGCAGTTTCTCAGAAGGGTTCTTTCCAGTTTCTGTCTGAGGATATTTCCTTTTTCACCATAGCCCTCAATGAGCTCCCAAATATCACTTTGCTGAATCAAAGACAACAGTGTTAGCAAAGTGTTCCAAGAATGGAAGGGTGGAAATCTGTGTGATGAATTCACACGTCAGAAAGCAATCTCTCAGAAACCTTCTCTCTAGTTATTATCCGAAGATAATTCCTTTTTCTCCATGGGCCTCTATTGGCTACCAAATATCACTTTGTAGATTCCACGAATAGAGTGTTAGCAAACTTGTTCTGAGCAATAACTTGTAACTCTGTGAGACGAATTCACAGATCACAATGAAGTTTCTCAGAAAAATTCTTTCTCGCTTTTAACTGATGATATTTCCTTTATCAGCCTAGGCCTCAATGTGATCCAAAGTAGCCCTTCTCAGATTCCTGAAAGACAGTGTTAATGGCCTGCTCCACGAAACATAAGTGTAACTCTGTGAGATGAATTCAAACATCACCAGGAAGTTTCTGAGAAAGGTTCTTTCTAGTTTTCTTCTGAGGATATTTCGTTTGTCACCGTGAGCTTCACTGCGCTAAGAAGTATCCCATTGCAGATTTCAAGGAAACTGTGATAGCAAACTCATCACTGAAGAGAAACTTGTAACTCTGTGAGTTACATTCACACATCACAATGCAGTTTCTCAGAAGGGTTCTTTCCAGTTTCTGTCTGAGGATATTTCCTTTTTCACCATAGCCCTCAATGAGCTCCCAAATATCACTTTGCTGAATCCACGAGAACAGTGTTAGCAAACTGTTCCAAGAAGGGAAGGGTGGAACTCTGTGTGATGAAGTCACACATCAGAAAGCAATCTCTCAGAAAGCTTCTCTGTAGTTATTATCTGAGGATATTTCCTTTTTCACCATGGGCCTCTATTGGCTCCCAAATATCACTTTGCAGATTCCACGAAAAGAGTGTTAGCAAACTTGTTCTGAGCAATAAGTTGTAACTCTGTGAGACGAATTCACAGATCACAAGAAGTTTCTCAGAAAGCTTCTTTCTCGTTTTTAACTGATGATATTTCCTTTATCAGCGTAGGCCTCAATGCGATCCAAAGTAGCCCTTCTCAGATTCCTGAAAGACAGTGTTAATGGCCTGCTCCATGAAACATAAGTGTAACTCTGTGAGATGAATTCACACATCACCAAGAAGTTTCTAAGAAAGCTTCTTTCTAGTTTTCTTCTGAGGATATTTCCTTTAGTCACCGTGAGCTTCACTGCGCTAAGAAGTATCCCATTGCAGATTTCAAGGAAACTGTGATAGCAAACTCGTCACTGAAGAGAAACTTGTAACTCTGTGAGTTACATTCACACATCACAATGCAGTTTCTCAGAAGGGTTCTTTCCAGTTTCTGTCTGAGGATATTTCCTTTTTCACCATAGCCCTCAATGAGCTCCCAAATATCACTTTGCTGAATCCACGAGAACAGTGTTAGCAAACTGTTGCAAGAAGGGAATGGTGGAACTCTGTGTGATGAAGTCACACATCAGAAAGCAATCTCTCAGAAAGCTTCTCTGTGGTTATTATCTGAGGATATTTCCTTTTTCACCATGGGCCTCTATTGGCTCCAAATATGACATTGCAGATTCCACGAAAAGAGTGTTAGCCAACTTGTTCTGAGCAATAAGTTGCAACGATGTGAGACGAATTCACAGATCACCAAGAAGTCTCTCAGAAAGCTTCTTTCTCGTTTTTAACTGATGATATTCCCTTTATTAGCGTAGGCCTCAATGCGATCCAAAGTAGCCTTTCTCAGATTCCTGAAAGACAGTGTTAATGGCCTGCTCCATGAAACATAAGTGTAACTCTGTGAGATGAATTCACACAACTCCAAGAAGTTTCTACGACAGCTTCTTTCTAGTTTTCTTCTGAGGATATTTCCTTAGTCACCATGAGCTTCACTGCGCTAAGAAGTATCCCAATGCAGATTTCAAGGAAACTGTGATAGCAAACTCGTCACTGAAGAGAAACTTGTAACTCTGTGAGTTACATTCACACATCACAATGCAGTTTCTCAGAAGGGATTCTTTCCAGTTTCTGTCTGAGGATATTTCCTTTTTCATCCATAGCCCTCAATGAGCTCCCAAATATCACTTTGCTGAATCCACGAGAACAGTGGTAGCAAACTGTTCCAAGAAGGGATAGGTGGAACTCTGTGTGATGAAGTCACACATCAGAAAGCAATCTCTCAGAAACCTTCTCTCTAGTTATTATCGCAGGATATTTCCTTTTTCACCATGGGCCTCTATTGGCTCCCAAATATGACTTTGCAGATTCCACGAAAAGAGTGTTAGCAAACTTGATTCTGAGCAATAAGTTGTAACTCTGTGAGAGAATTCACAGATCACAAAGAAGTTTCTCAGAAAGCTTCTTTCTCGTTTTTAACTGATGATATTTCCTTTATCAGCGTAGGCCTCAATGCGATCCAAAGTAGCCCTTCTCAGATTCCTGAAAGACAGTGTTAATGCCCTGCTCCATGAAACATAAGTGTAACTCTGTGAGATGAATTCACACAACACCAAGAAGTTTCTAAGAAAGCTTCTTTCTAGTTTTCTTCTGAGGATATTTCCTTAGTCACCGTGAGCTTCACTGCTCTAAGAAGTATCCCATTGCAGATTTCAAGGAAACTGTGATAGCAAACTCGTCACTGAAGAGAAACTTGTAACTCTGTGAGTTACATTCACACATCACAATGCAGTTTCTCAGAAGGGTTCTTTCCAGTTTCTGTCTGAGAATATTTCCTTTTTCACCGATAGCCCTCAATGAGCTCCCAAATATCACTTTGCTGAATCCACGAGAACAGTGTTAGCAAACTGTTCCAAGAAGGGAAGGGTGGAACTCTGTGTGATGAAGTCACACATCAGAAAGCAATCTCTCAGAAAGCTTCTCTGTAGTTATTATCTGAGGATATTTCCTTTTTCTCCATGTGCCTCCTATGGGCTCCCAAATATCACTTTGCAGATTCCACGAAAAGAGTGTTAGCAAACTTCTTCTGAGCAATAAGTTTTAACTCTGTGAGACGAATTCTCAGATCACAAAGAAGGCTCTCAGAAAGCTTCTTTCTCGTTTTTAACTGATGATATTTCCTTTATCAGCGTAGGCCTCAAAGCGATCCAAAGTAGCCCTTCTCAGATTCCTGAAAGACAGTGTTAATGGCCTGCTCCATGAAACATAAGTGTAACTCTGTGAGATGAATTCACACAACACCAAGAAGTTTCTAAGAATGCTTCTTTCTAGTTTTCTTCTGAGGATATTTCCTTAGTCACCGTGAGCTTCACTGCGGCTAAGAATTATCCGATTGCAGATTTCAAGGAAACTTTGATAGCAAACTTGTCACTGAAGAGAAACTTGTAATCTCTGTGAGTTACATTCACACATCACAATGCAGTTTCTCAGAAGGGATCTTTGCAGTTTCTGTCTGAGAATATTTCCTTTTTCACCGTAGCCCTCAATGAGCTCCCAAATATCACTCTGCTGAATCCACGAGAACAGTGTTAGCAAACTGTTCCAAGAAGGGAAGGGTGGAACTCTGTGTGATGAAGTCACACATCAGAAAGCAATCTCTCAGAAAGCTTCTCTCTAGTTATTATCTGAGGATATATCCTTTTTCACCATGGGCCTCTATTGGCTCCCAAATATCACTTTGCAGATTCCACGAAAAGAGTGTTAGCAAACGTTTGTCTGAGCAATAAGTTGTAACTCTGTGAGACGAATTCACAGATCACAAAGAAGTTTCTCAGAAAGCTTCTTTCTCGTTTTTAACTGATGATATTTCCTTTATCAGCGTAGGCCTCAATGCGATCCAAAGTAGCCCTTCTCAGATTCCTGAAAGACAGTGTTAATGGCCTGCTCCATGAAACATAAGTGTAACTCTGTGAGATGAATTCACACATCACCAAGAAGTTTCTAAGAAAGCTTCCTTCTAGATTTTCTTCTGAGGATATTTCCTTTGTTCACCGTGAGCTTCACTGCGCTAAGATGTATCCCATTGCAGATTTCAAGGAAACTGTGATAGCAAACTCGTCACTGAAGAGAAACTTGTAACTCTGTGAGTTACATTCACACATCACAATGCAGTTTCTCAGAAGGGTTCTTTCCTGTTTCTGTCTGAGGATATATTCCTTTTTCACCATAGCCCTCAATGAGCTCCCAAATATCACTTTGCTGAATCCACGACAACAGTGTTAGCAAAGTGTTCCAAGAAGGGAAGGGTGGAAATCTGTGTGATGAATTCACACGTCAGAAAGCAATCTCTCAGAAACCTTCTCTCTAGTTATTATCCGAGGATATTTCCTTTTTAACCATGGGCCTCTATTGGCTCCAAATATGCACTTTGCAGATTCCACGAAAGAGTGTTAGCAAACTTGTTCTGAGCAATAAGTTGTAACTCTGTGAGACGAATTCACAGATCACAAAGAAGTTTCTCAGAAAGCTTCCTTCTCGTTTTAACTGATGATATTTCCTTTATCAGCATAGGCCTCAATGCGATCCAAAGTAGCCCTTCTCAGATTCCTGAAAGATAGTGTTAATGGCCTGCTCCATGAAACATAAGTGTAACTCTGTGAGATGAATTCACACATCACCAAGAAGTTTCTAAGAAAGCTTCTTTCTAGTTTTCTTCTGAGGATATTTCCTTTATCACCGTGAGCTTCACTGCGCTAAGAAGTATCCCATTGCAGATTTCAAGGAAACTGTGATAGCAAACTCATCACTGAAGAGAACTTGTAACTCTGTGAGTTACATTCACACATCACAATGCAGTTTCTCAGAAGGGTTCTTTCCAGTTTCTGTCTGAGGATATTTCCTTTTTCACCATAGCCCTCAATGAGCTCCCAAATATCACTTTGCTGAATCCACGAGAACAGTGTTAGCAAACTGTTCCAAGAAGGGAAGGGTGGAACTCTGTGTGATGAATTGACACATCAGAAAGCAATCTCTCAGAAACCTTCTCTCTAGTTATTATCTGAGGACATTTCCTTTTTCACCCTGGGCCTCCAGTGGCTCCCAAGTATCACTTTGCAGATTCCACGAAAAGAGTGGTAGCAAACTTGTTCTGAGCAGTTCGTTGTAACTCTGTGAGACGAATTCACAGATCACAAAGAAGTTTCTCAGAAAGATTCTTCCTCGTTTTTAACTGATGATATTTCCTTTATTAGTGTAGGCGTCAATGCGATAAAAAGCTGCCCTTCTCAGACTCCTGAAAGACAGTGTTAATGGCCTGCTCCATGAAACATAACTGTAACTCTGTGAGATGAATTCACACATCACCAAGAAATTTCTAAGAAAGCTTCTTTCTAGTTTTCTTCTGAGGATATTTCCTTTTCACCGTGAGCTTCACCGCGGTAAGAAGTATTCCATTGCAGATTTCAAGGAAACTGTGATAGCAAACTCATCACTGAAGAGAAACTTGTACCTCTGTGAGTTACATTCACACATCACAATGCAGTTTCTCAGAAGGGTTCTTTCCAGTTTCTGTCTGAGGATATTTCCTTTTTCACCATAGCCCTCAATGAGCTCCCAAATATCACTTTGCTGAATCCACGAGAACAGTGTTAGCAAACTGTTCCAAGAAGGGAAGGGTGGAACTCTGTGTGATGAATTCACACATCAGAAAGCAATCTCTCAGAAAGCTTCTCTTAGTTATTATCGAGGATATTCCTTTTTCACCATGGGCCTCTATTGGCTCCCAAATATCACTTTGCAGATTCCACGAAAAGAGTGTTAGCAAACTTGTTCTGAGCAATAAGTTGTAACTCTGTGAGACGAATTCACAGATCACAAAGAAGTTTCTCAGAAAGCTTCTTTCTCGTTTTTAACTGATGATATTTCCTTTATCAGCGTAGGCCTCAATGCGATCCAAATTAGCCCTTCTCAGATTCCTGAAAGACAGTGTTAATGGCCTGCTCCATGAAACATAAGTGTAACTCTGTGAGATGAATTCACACATCACCAATATGTTTCTAAGAAAGCTTCTTTCTAGTTTTCTTCTGAGGATATTTCCTTAGTCACCGTGAGCTTCACTGCGCTAAGAAGTATCCCTTTGCAGATTTCAAGGAAACTGTGAAAGCAAACTCGTCACTGAAGGGAAACTTGTAATCCTGTGAGTTACATTCTCTCATTACAATTCAGTTTATCAGAAGGGTTCTTTCCAGTTTTTGTCTGATTGTATTTCCTTTTTCACCACAGCCCTCAATGAGCTCCCAAATATCACTTTCCTGAATCCATGAGAACAGTGTTAGCAAACTGTTCCAAGAAGGGAAGTGTGGAACTCTGTGTGATGAAGTCACACATCAGAACGCAATCTCTCATAAAGCTTCTCTCTAGTTATTAATTGAGGATATTTCCTTTTTCACCATGGGCCTCTATTGCTTCCCAAATATCACTCTACAGATTTCACGCAAAGAGTGTTAGCACACTTGTTCTGAGCAATAAGTTGCAACTCTGTGAGACGAATTCACAGATCAGAAAGAAGTGTCTCAGAAACCTTCTTTCTCGTTTTTAACTGATGATATTTCCTTTATCAGTGTAGGCCTCAATGCGATCAAAAGTAGCCCTTCTCATATTCCTAAAAGACAGTGTTAATGGCCTGCTCCATGAAACAAAAGTATAACTGCGAGTTGAATTCACACATCACCTAGAAGTTTCTAAGAAAGATTCTTTCTAGTTTTCTTCTGAGGATATTTCCTTTGTCACCGTGAGCTTCGCTGCGCTAAGAAGTATCCCATTGCAGATTTCAAGGAAACTCTGATAGCAAACTCATCACTGAAGGGAAACTTGTAATTCTGTGTGTTACATTCACACATCACAATGCAGTTTCTCAGAAGGGTTCTTTCCAGTTTCTGTCTGAGGATATTTCCTTTTTCACCATAGCCCTCAATGAGCTCCCAAATATAACTTTGCTGAATCCACGAGAAC
>NC_044554.1:3156296-3185004 GCF_007565055.1 Rhinopithecus roxellana
AACTTCTTTCTGATCTGTGAGTTCATCTCACAGAGTTTACAACCTCTGCCTCAAGAAGCAGTTTGCTAACACTCTTTTTCGGGAATCTGCAAAGTGATATTTGAGCCTATTGGGGCCCATGGTGATAAAGGAAATATCCTCACATAATACCTAAAGAGAAGCTTTCTGAGAAACTGCATTGCCATGTGTGAATGCAACTCACAGAGTTACACGTTTCTCTTCAGTGAATCAGTTTGTTAGCACAGTTTTCTGGAAATCTGCAATTAGATACTTCATAGCGCAATGAACATTACAGTGACAAAGGAAATATCCACAGACAGGAAAACTAGAAAGAAGCTTCCTTAGAAACTTCTTGGTGATGTGTGAATTCATCTCACAGAGTTACACTTATGTTTCGTGGAGCAGTCCATTAACATGTCTTTGAGGAATCTGAGAAGGGCTGTCTTTGGATCACATTGAGGCCTACCCTGATAAAGGAAATTTCATTCCGTTCAAAACCTGAAAGAAGCTTTCTGAGAGACTTCTTTTCTGATCTGTGAGTTCATCTCACAGAGTTACAACCTCTGCCTCAAGAAGCAGTTTGCTAACACTCTTTTCGTGGAATCTGCAAAGTGATTGTGGGAGCCTAGTGGGCCATGGTGATAAGGGAAATATCCTCACATAATAACTAAAGGAGAAGCTTTCTGAGAAACTGCATTGCCATGTGTGAATGCAACTCACAGAGTTACACGTTTCTCTTCAGTGATCAGTTTGTTAGCACAGTTTTCTGGAAATCTGCAATTAGATACTTCATAGCGCAATGAACATTATAAGTGACAAAGGAAATTATCCACAGATGAAAACTAGAAAGAAGCTTTCCTTAATAAACTTCTGGTGATGTGTGAATTCATCTCACAGAGTTACACGTTATGTTTCGTGGAGCAGTCCATTAACACTGTCTTTGAGGAAATCTGAGAAGGGCTTCTTTGGATCACATTGAGGCCTACGCTGATAAAGGAAATTTCATTCCGTTCAAAACGTGAAAGAAGCTTTCTGAGAAACTTCTTTCTGATCTGTGAGTTCATCTCACAGAGTTACAAACCTCTGCCTCAAGAAGCAGTTGCTAACACTCTTTTCGTGGAATCTAGCAAAGTGATATTTGGGAGCCTATTGGGGCCCATGGTGATAAAGGAAATATCCTCACATAATACCTAAAGAGAAGCTTTCTGAGAAACTGCATTGCCATGTGTGAATGCAACTCACAGAGTTACACGTTTCTCTTCAGTGATCAGTTTGTTAGCACAGTTTTCTGGAAATCTGCAATTAGATACTTCATAGCGCAATGAACATTACAGTGACAAAGGAAATATCCACAGATGAAAACTAGAAAGAAGCTTTCTTAGAAACTTCTTGGTGATGTGTGAATTCATCTCACAGAGTTACACTTATGTTTCGTGGAGCAGTCCGTTAACACTGTCTTTGAGGAATCTGACAAGGGCGTCTTTGGATCACATTGAGGCCTACGCTGATAAAGGAAATTCATCCGTTCAAAAATGTGAAAGAAGCTTTCTGAGAAACTTCTTTCTGATCTGTGAGTTCATCTCACAGAGTTACAACCTCTGCCTCAAGAAGCAGTTTGCTAACACTCTTTTCGTGGAATCTGCAAAGTGATATTTGGGAGCCTATTGGGGCCCATGGTGATAAGGGAAATATCCTCACATAATACCTAAAGAGAAGCTTTCTGAGAAACTGCATTGCCATGTGTGAATGCAACTCACAGAGTTACACGTTTCTCTTCAGTGATCAGTTTGTTAGCACAGTTTTCTGGAAATCGTGCAATTAGATACTTCATAGCGCAATGAACATTAGCAGTGACAAAGGCAATATCCACAGATGAAAACTAGAAAGAAGCTTTCTTAGAAACTTCTTGGTGATGTGTGAATTCATCTCACAGAGTTACACTTATGTTTCGTGGAGCAGTCCGTTAACACTGTCTTTGAGGAATCTGAGAAGGGCTTCTTTGGATCACATTGAGGCCTACGCTGATAAAGGAAATTTCATCCGTTCAAAACGTGAAAGAAGCTTTCTGAGAAACTTCTTTCTGATCTGTGAGTTCATCTCACAGAGTTACAACCTCGGCCTCAAGAAGCAGTTTGCTAACACTCTTTTCGTGGAATCTGCAAAGTGATATTTGGGAGCCAATTGGGGCCCATAGTGATAAAGGAAATATCCTCACATAATAACTAAAGAGAAGCTTTTCAGAAACTGCATTGCCATGTGCGAATGCAACTCACAGAGTTACACGTTTCTCTTCAGTGATCAGTTTGTTAGCACAGTTTTCTGGATATCTGCAATTAGATTCTTCATAGCGCAATGAACATTACAGTGACAAAGGAAATATCCACAGATGAAAACTAGAAAGAAGCTTTCTTAGAAACTTCTTGGTGATGTGTGAATTCATCTCACAGAGTTACACTTATGTTTCGTGGAGCCGTCCATTAACACCGTCTTTGAGGAATCTGACAAGGGCTTCTTTGGATCACATTGAGGCCTACGCTGATAAAGGAAATTTCATCCGTTCAAAATGTGAAAGAAGCTTTCTGAGAAACTTCTTTCTGATCTGTGAGTTCATCTCACAGAGTTACAACGTCTGCCTCAAGAAGCAGTTTGCTAACACTCTTTTCGTGGAATCTGCAAAGTGATAGTTGGGAGCCTATTGGGGCCCATGGTGATAAAGGAAATATCCTCACATAATAACCAAAGAGAAGCTTTCGGAGAAACTGCATTGCCATGTGTGAATGCAACTCACAGAGTTATACGTTTCTCTTCAGTGATCAGTTTGTTAGCACAGTTTTCTTGAAATCTGCAATTAGATTCTTCATAGCGCAATGAACATTACAGTGACAAAGGAAATATCCACAGATGAAAACTAGAAAGAAGCTTTCTCAGAAACTTCTTGGTGATGTGTGAATTCAATTCACAGAGTTACACTTATGTTGCGTGGAGCAGTCCGTTAACACTGTCTTTGAGGAATCTGACAAGGGCTTCTTTGGATCACATTGAGGCCTACGCTGATAAAGGAAATTTCATCCGTTCAAAACGTGAAAGAAGCTTTCTGAGAAACTTCTTTCTGATCTGTGAGTTCATCTCACAGAGTTACAACCTCGGCCTCAAGAAGCAGTTTGCTAACACTCTTTTCGTGGAATCTGCAAAGTGATATTTGGGAGCCTATTGGGGCCCATAGTGATAAAGGAAATATCGTCACATAATAACTAAAAGAAGCTTTCTGAGAAACTGCATTGCCATGTGTGAATGCAACGCACAGAGTTACAGGTTTCTCTTCAGTGATCAGTTTGTTAGCACAGTTTTCTGGAAATCTGCAATTAGATTCCTCATAGCACAATGAAACATTACAGTGACAAAGGAAATATCCACAGATGAAAACTAGAAAGAAGCTTTCTGAGAAACTTCTTTCTGATCTGTGAGTTCATCTCACAGAGTTACAACCTCTGCCTCAAGAAGCAGTTTGCTAACACTCTTTTCGTGGAATCTCCAAAGTGATATTTGGGAACGAATTGTGGCCCATGGTGATAAAGGATATATCCTCACATAATAACTAAAGAGAAGCATTCTGAGAAACTGCATTGCCATGTGTGAATGTAACTCACAGAGTAACACGTTTCTCTTCAGTGATCAGTTTGTTAGCACAGTTTTCTGGAAATCTGCAATTACATACTTCATAGCGCAATGAACATTACAGTGACAAAGGAAATATCCACAGATGGAAACTAGAAAGAAGCTTTCTTAGAAACTTCTTGGTGATGTGTGAATTCATCTCACAGAGTTACACTTATGTTTCATGGAGCCGTCCATTAACACTGTCTTTGAGGAATCTGACAAGGGCTTCTTTGAATCACATTGAGGCCTACGCTGATAAAGGAAATTTCATCCGTTCAAAACGTGAAAGAAGCTTTCTGAGAAACTTCTTTCTGATCTGTGAGTTCATCTCACAGAGTTACAACCTCTGCCTCAAGAAGCAGTTTGCTAACACTCTTTTCGTGGAATCTGCAAAGTGATATTTGGGAGCCTATTGGGGCTCATGGTGATAAAGGAAATATCCTCACAGAATAACTAAAGAGAAGCTTTCTGAGAAACTGCATTGCCATGTGTGAATGCAACTCACAGAGTTACACGTTTCTCTTCAGTAATCAGTTTGTTAGCACAGTTTTCTGGAAATCTGCAATTAGATACTTCATAGCTCAATGAACATTACAGTGACAAAGGAAATATCCACAGATGAAAAACTAGAAAGAAGCTTCCTTAGAAACTTCTTGGTGATGTGTGAATTCATCTCACAGAGTTACACTTATGTTTCGTGGAGCAGTCCATTAACACTGTCTTTGAGGAATCTGAGAAGGGCTTCTTTGGATCACATTGAGGCCTACGCTGATAAAGGAAATTTCATCCGTTCAAAACGTGAAAGAAGCTTTCTGAGAGACTTCTTTCTGATCTGTGAGTTCATCTCACAGAGTTACAACCTCTGCCTCAAGAAGCAGTTTGCTAACACTCTTTTCGTGGAATCTGCAAAGTGATATTTGGGAGCCTATTGGGGCCTATGGTGATAATGGAAATATCCTCACATAATACCTACAGAGAAGCTTTCTGAGAAACTGCATTGCCATGTGTGAATGCAACTCACAGAGTTACACGTTTCTCTTCAGTGATCAGTTTGTTAGCACAGTTTTCTGGAAATCTGCAATTAGATACTTCATAGCGCAATGAACATTACAGTGACAAAGGAAATATCCACAGATGAAAACTAGAAAGAAGCTTTCTTAGAAATTTCTTGGTGATGTGTGAATTCATTTCACCGAGTTACAATTATAGTTTCGTGGAGCAGTCCATTAACACTGTCTTTGAGGAATCTGAGAAGGGCTTCTTTGGATCACATTGAGGCCTACGCTGATAAAGGAAATTTCATCCGTTCAAAACGTGAAAGAAGCTTTCTGAGAAACTTCTTTCTGATCTGTGAGTTCATCTCACAGAGTTACAACCTCTGCCTCAAGAAGCAGTTTGCTAACACTCTTTTCGTGGAATCTGCAAAGTGATATTTGGGAGCCTATTGGGGCCCATGGTGATAAGGGAAATATCCTCACATAATACCTAAAGAGAAGCTTTCTGAGAAACTGCATTGCCATGTGTGAATGCAACTCACAGAGTTACACGTTTCTCTTCAGTGATCAGTTTGTTAGCACAGTTTTCTGGAAATCTGCAATTAGATACTTCATAGCGCAGTGAACATTATAGTGACAAAGGAAATATCCACAGATGAAAACTAGAAAGAAGCTTTCTTAGAAACTTCTTGGTGATGTGTGAATTCATCTCACAGAGTTACACTTATGTTTCGGGGAGCAGTCCATTAACACTGTCTTTGAGGAATCTGAGAAGGGCTTCTTTGGATCACATTGAGGCCTACGCTGATAAAGGAAATTTCATCCGTTAAAAACGTGAAAGAAGCTTTCTGAGAAACTTCTTTCTGATCTGTGAGTTCATCTCACAGAGTTACAACCTCTGCCTCAAGAAGCAGTTTGCTAACACTCTTTTCGTGGAATCTGCAAAGTGATATTTGGGAGCCTAATTGGGGCCCATAGGTGATAAAGGAAATATCCTCACATAATACCTAAAGAGAAGCTTTTTCAGAAACTGCATTGCCATGTGTGAATGCAACTCACAGAGTTACACGTTTCTCTTCAGTGATCAGTTTGTTAGCACAGTTTTCTGGAAATCTGCAATTAGATTACTTCATAGCGCAATGAACATTACAGTGACAAAGGAAATATCCACAGATGAAAACTAGAAAGAAGCTTTCTTAGAAACTTCTTGGTGATGTGTGAATTCATCTCACAGAGTTACACTTATGTTTCGTGGAGCAGTCCATTAACACTGTCTTTGAGGAATCTGACAAGGGCTTCTTTGGATCACATTGAGGCCTACGCTGATAAAGGAAATTTCATCCGTTCAAAACTGAAAGAAGCTTTCTGAGAAACTTCTTTCTGATCTGTGAGTTCATCTCACAGAGTTACAACGTCTGCCTCAAGAAGCAGTTTGCTAACACTCTTTCGTGGAATCTGCAAAGTGATAGTTGGGAGCCTATTGGGGCCCATGGTGATAAAGGAAATATCCTCACATAATAACCAAAGAGAAGCTTTCGGAGAAACTGCATTGCCATGTGTGAATGCAACTCACAGAGTTATACGTTTCTCTTCAGTGATCAGATTTGTTAGCACAGTTTTCTTGAAATCTGCAATTAGATTCTTCATAGCGCAATGAACATTACAGTGACAAAGGAAATATCCACAGATGAAAACTAGAAAGAAGCTTTCTCAGAAACTTCTTGGTGATGTGTGAATTCAATTCACAGAGTTACACTTATGTTGCGTGGAGCAGTCCGTTAACACTGTCTTTGAGGAATCTGACAAGGGCTTCTTTGGATCACATTGAGGCCTACGCTGATAAAGGAAATTTCATCCGTTCAAAACGTGAAAGAAGCTTTCTGAGAAACTTCTTTCTGATCTGTGAGTTCATCTCACAGAGTTACAACCTCGGCCTCAAGAAGCAGTTTGCTAACACTCTTTTCGTGGAATCTGCAAAGTGATATTTGGGAGCCTATTGGGGCCCATAGTGATAAAGGAAATATCGTCACATAATAACTAAAAAGAAGCTTTCTGAGAAACTGCATTGCCATGTGTGAATGCAACGCACAGAGTTACAGGTTTCTCTTCAGTGATCAGTTTGTTAGCACAGTTTTCTGGAAATCTGCAATTAGATTCCTCATAGCACAATGAACATTACAGTGACAAAGGAAATATCCACAGATGAAAACTAGAAAGAAGCTTTCTGAGAAACTTCTTTCTGATCTGTGAGTTCATCTCACAGAGTTACAACCTCTGCCTCAAGAAGCAGTTTGCTAACACTCTTTTCGTGGAATCTCCAAAGTGATATTTGGGAACGAATTGGGGCCCATGGTGATAAAGGATATATCCTCACATAATAACTAAAGAGAAGCATTCTGAGAAACTGCATTGCCATGTGTGAATGTAACTCACAGAGTAACACGTTTCTCTTCAGTGATCAGTTTGTTAGCACAGTTTTCTGGAAATCTGCAATTACATACTTCATAGCGCAATGAACATTACAGTGACAAAGGAAATATCCACAGATGGAAACTAGAAAGAAGCTTTCTTAGAAACTTCTTGGTGATGTGTGAATTCATCTCACAGAGTTACACTTATGTTTCGTGGAGCCGTCCATTAACACTGTCTTTGAGGAATCTGACAAGGGCTTCTTTGAATCACATTGAGGCCTACGCTGATAAAGGAAATTTCATCCGTTCAAAACGTGAAAGAAGCTTTCTGAGAAACTTCTTTCTGATCTGTGAGTTCATCTCACAGAGTTACAACCTCTGCCTCAAGAAGCAGTTTGCTAACACTCTTTTCGTGGAATCTGCAAAGTGATATTTGGGAGCCTATTGGGGCTCATGGTGATAAAGGAAATATCCTCACAGAATAACTAAAGAGAAGCTTTCTGAGAAACTGCATTGCCATGTGTGAATGCAACTCACAGAGTTACACGTTTCTCTTCAGTAATCAGTTTGTTAGCACAGTTTTCTGGAAATCTGCAATTAGATACTTCATAGCTCAATGAACATTACAGTGACAAAGGAAATATCCACAGATGAAAACTAGAAAGAAGCTTCCTTAGAAACTTCTTGGTGATGTGTGAATTCATCTCACAGAGTTACACTTATGTTTCGTGGAGCAGTCCATTAACACTGTCTTTGAGGAATCTGAGAAGGGCTTCTTTGGATCACATTGAGGCCTACGCTGATAAAGGAAATTTCATCCGTTCAAAACGTGAAAGAAGCTTTCTGAGAGACTTCTTTCTGATCTGTGAGTTCATCTCACAGAGTTACAACCTCTGCCTCAAGAAGCAGTTTGCTAACACTCTTTTCGTGGAATCTGCAAAGTGATATTTGGGAGCCTATTGGGGCCCATGGTGATAATGGAAATATCCTCACATAATACCTACAGAGAAGCTTTCTGAGAAACTGCATTGCCATGTGTGAATGCAACTCACAGAGTTACACGTTTCTCTTCAGTGATCAGTTTGTTAGCACAGTTTTCTGGAAATCTGCAATTAGATACTTCATAGCGCAATGAACATTACAGTGACAAAGGAAATATCCACAGATGAAAACTAGAAAGAAGCTTTCTTAGAAATTTCTTGGTGATGTGTGAATTCATTTCACCGAGTTACACTTATATTTCGTGGAGCAGTCCATTAACACTGTCTTTGAGGAATCTGACAAGGGCTTCTTTGGATCACATTGAGGCCTACGCTGATAAAGGAAATTTCATCCGTTCAAAACGTGAAAGAAGCTTTCTGAGAAACTTCTTTCTGATCTGTTAGTTCATCTCACAGAGTTACAACCTCTGCCTCAAGAAGCAGTTTGCTAACACTCTTTTCGTGGAATCTGCAAAGTGATATTTGGGAGCCTATTGGGGCCCATGGTGATAAGGGAAATATCCTCACATAATAACTAAAGGGAAGCTTTCTGAGAAACTGCATTGCCATGTGTGAATGCAACTCACAGAGTTACACGTTTCTCTTCAGTGATCAGTTTGTTAGCACAGTTTTCTGGAAATCTGCAATTAGATACTTCATAGCGCAGTGAACATTATAGTGACAAAGGAAATATCCACAGATGAAAACTAGAAAGAAGCTTTCTTAGAAACTTCTTCGTGATGTGTGAATTCATCTCACAGAATTACACGTATGTTTCGGGGAGCAGTCCATTAACACTGTCTTTGAGGAATCTGAGAAGGGCTTCTTTGGATCACATTGAGGCCTACGCTGATAAAGGAAATTTCATCCGTTCAAAACGTGAAAGAAGCTTTCTGAGAAACTTCTTTCTGATCTGTGAGTTCATCTCACAGAGTTACAACCTCTGCCTCAAGAAGCAGTTTGCTAACACTCTTTTCGTGGAATCTGCAAAGTGATATTTGGGAGCCTATTGGGGCCCATGGTGATAAAGGAAATATCCTCACATAATACCTAAAGAGAAGCTTTCTGAGAAACTGCATTACCATGTGTGAATGCAACTCACAGAGTTACACGTTTCTCTTCAGTGATCAGTTTGTTAGCACAGTTTTCTGGAAATCTGCAATTAGATACTTCATAGCGCAATGAACATTACAGTGACAAAGGAAATATCCACAGATGAAAACTAGAAAGAAGCTTTCTTAGAAACTTCTTGGTGATGTGTGAATTCATCTCACAGAGTTACACTTATGTTTCGTGGAGCAGTCCATTAACACTGTCTTTGAGGAATCTGAGAAGGGCTTCTTTGGATCACATTGAGGCCTACGCTGATAAAGGAAATTTCATCCGTTCAAAACCTGAAAGAAGCTTTCTGAGAAACTTCTTTCTGATCTGTGAGTTCATCTCACAGAGTTACAACCTCTGCCTCAAGAAGCAGTTTGCTAACACTCTTTTCGTGGAATCTGCAAAGTGATATTTGGGAGCCTATTGGGGCCCATGGTGATAAGGGAAATATCCTCACATAATACCTAAAGAGAAGCTTTCTGAGAAACTGCATTGCCATGTGTGAATGCAACTCACAGAGTTACACGTTTCTCTTCAGTGATCAGTTTGTTAGCACAGTTTTCTGGAAATCTGCAATTAGATACTTCATAGCGCAATGAACATTACAGTGACAAAGGAAATATCCACAGATGAAAACTAGAAAGAAGCTTTCTTAGAAACTTCTTGGTGATGTGTGAATTCATCTCACAGAGTTACACTTATGTTTCGTGGAGCAGTCCATTAACACTGTCTTTGAGGAATCTGACAAGGGCTTCTTTGGATCACATTGAGGCCTACGCTGATAAAGGAAATTTCATCCGTTCAAAACGTGAAAGAAGCTTTCTGAGAAACTTCTTTCTGATCTGTGAGTTCATCTCACAGAGTTACAACCTCTGCCTCAAGAAGCAGTTTGCTAACACTCTTTTCGTGGAATCTGCAAAGTGATATTTGGGAGCCTATTGGGGCCCATGGTGATAAAGGAAATATCCTCACATAATAACTAAAGAGAAGCTTTCTGAGAAACTGCATTGCCATGTGTGAATGCAACTCACAGAGTTACACGTTTCTCTTCAGTGATCAGTTTGTTAGCACAGTTTTCTGGAAATCTGCAATTAGATACTTCATAGCGCAATGAACATTACAGTGACAAAGGAAATATCCACAGATGAAAACTAGAAAGAAGCTTTCTTAGAAACTTCTTGGTGATGTGTGAATTCATCTCACAGAGTTACACTTATGTTTCGTGGAGAAGTCCATTAACACTGTCTTTGAGGAATCTGACAAGGGCTTCTTTGGATCACATTGAGGCCTACGCTGATAAAGGAAATTTCATCCGTTCAAAACGTGAAAGAAGCTTTCTGAGAAACTTCTTTCTGATCTGTGAGTTCATCTCACAGAGTTACAACCTCTGCCTCAAGAAGCAGTTTGCTAACACTCTTTTCGTGGAATCTGCAAGTGATATTTGGGAGCCTATTGGGGCCCATGGTGATAAAGGAAATATCCTCACATAATAACTAAAGAGAAGCTTTCTGAAAAACTGCATTGCCAGTGTGAATGCAACTCACAGAGTTACACGTTCTCTTCAGTGATCAGTTTGTTAGCACAGTTTTCTGGAAATCTGCAATTAGATACTTCATAGCGCAATGAACATTACAGTGACAAAGGAAATATCCACAGATGAAAACTAGAAAGAAGCTTTCTTAGAAACTTCTTGGTGATGTGTGAATTCATCTCACAGAGTTACACTTATGTTTCGTGGAGCAGTCCATTAACACTGTCTTTGAGGAATCTGACAAGGGCTTCTTTGGATCACATTGAGGCTACGCTGATAAAGGAAATTTCATCCGTTCAAACTGTGAAAGAAGCTTTCTGAGAAACTTCTTTCTGATCTGTGAGTTCATCTCACAGAGTTACAACCTCTGCCTCAAGAAGCAGTTTGCTAACACTCTTTCGTGGAATCTGCAAAGTGATAGTTGGGAGCCTATTGGGGCCCATGGTGATAAAGGAAATATCCTCACATAATAACCAAAGAGAAGCTTCGGAGAAACTGCATATGCCATGTGTGAATGCAACTCACAGAGTTTATACGTTTCTCTTCAGTGATCAGTTTGTTAGCACAGTTTTCTCTGAAATCTGCAATTAGATTCTTCATAGCGCAATGAACATGTACAGTGACAAAGGAAATATCACAGATGAAAACTAGAAAGAAGCTTTCTCAGAAACTTCTTGGTGATGTGTGAATTCAATTCACAGAGTTACACTTATGTTGCGTGGAGCAGTCCGTTAACACTGTCTTTGAGGAATCTGACAGGGCTTCTTTGGATCACATTGAGGCCTACGCTGATAAAGGAAATTTCATCCGTTCAAAACGTGAAAGAAGCTTTCTGAGAAACTTCTTTCTGATCTGTGAGTTCATCTCACAGAGTTACAACCTCGGCCTCAAGAAGCAGTTTGCTAACACTCTTTTCGTGGAATCTGCAAAGTGATATTTGGGAGCCTATTGGGGCCCATAGTGATAAAGGAAATATCGTCACATAATAACTAAAAGAAGCTTTCTGAGAAACTGCATTGCCATGTGTGAATGCAACGCACAGAGTTACAGGTTTCTCTTCAGTGATCAGTTTGTTAGCACAGTTTTCTGGAAATCTGCAATTAGATTCCTCATAGCACAATGAACATTACAGTGACAAAGGAATATCCACAGATGAAAACTAGAAAGAAGCTTTCTGAGAAACTTCTTCTGATCTGTGAGTTCATCTCACAGAGTTACAACCTCTGCCTCAAGAAGCAGTTTGCTACACTCTTTTCGTGGAATCTCCAAAGTGATATTTGGGAACGAATTGGGGCCCATGGTGATAAAGGATATATCCTCACATAATAACTAAAGAGAAGCATTCTGAGAAACTGCATTGCCATGTGTGAATGTAACTCACAGAGTAACACGTTTCTCTTCAGTGATCAGTTTGTTAGCACAGTTTTTCTGGAAATCTGCAATTACATACTTCATAGCGCAATGAACATTACAGTGACAAAGGAAATATCCACAGATGGAAACTAGAAAGAAGCTTTCTTAGAAACTTCTTGGTGATGTGTAATCATCTCACAGAGTTACACTTATGTTTCGTGGAGCCGTCCATTAACACTGTCTTGAGGAATCTGACAAGGGCTTCTTTGAATCACATTGAGGCCTACGCTGATAAAGGAAATTTCATCCGTTCAAAACGTGAAAGAAGCTTTCTGAGAAACTTCTTTCTGATCTGTGAGTTCATCTCACAGAGTTACAACCTCGGCCTCAAGAAGCAGTTTGCTAACACTCTTTTCGTGGAATCTGCAAAGTGATATTTGGGAGCCAATTGGGGCCCATAGTGATAAAGGAAATATCCTCACATAATAACTAAAGAGAAACTTTTTCAGAAACTGCATTGCCATGTGCGAATGCACTCACAGAGTTACACGTTTCTCTTCAGTGATCAGTTTGTTAGCACAGTTTTCTGGATATCTGCAATTAGATTCTTCATAGCGCAATGAACATTACAGTGACAAAGGAAATATCCACGATGAAAACTAGAAAGAAGCTTTCTTAGAAACTTCTTGGTGATGTGTGAATTCATCTCACAGAGTTACACTTATGTTTCGTGGAGCAGTCCATGAACACTGTCTTTGAGGAATCTGAGAAGGGCTTCTTTGGATCACATTGAGGCCTACGCTGATAAAGGAAATTTCATCCGTTCAAAACGTGAAAGAAGCTTTCTGAGAAACTTCTTTCTGATCTGTGAGTTCATCTCACAGAGTTACAACCTCGGCCTCAAGAAGCAGTTTGCTAACACTCTTTTCGTGGAATCTGCAAAGTGATATTTGGGAGCCTAGGGGCCCAGGTGATAAGGAAATACCTCACATAATAACTAAAGGAAGCTTTCTGAGAACTGCATTGCCATGTTGTGAATGCAACTCACAGATTACACGTTTCTCTTCAGTGATCAGTTTGTTAGCACAGTTTTCGGAAATCTGCAATTAGATACTCATAGCGCAATGAACATAGGAGTGACAAGGAAATATCCACAGATGAAACTAGAAAGAAGCTTTCTTAGAAACTTCTTGGTGATGTGTGAATTCATCTCACAGAGTTACACCTATGTTTCGTGGAGCAGTCCAGTAACAACACTGCTTTGAGGAATCTGAGAAGGGCTTCTTTGGATCACATTGAGCCTAACGCTGATAAAGGAACTTTTCCATCATCCGTTCAAAAAACGTGAAAGAAGCTTTCTGAGAAACGTCTTTCTGATCTGTGAGTTATCTCACAGTAGTTACACACCTCTGCTCAAGAGGCAGTTGGCTACCCTCTTTTCGTGGAATCTGCAGAGTGATATTTGGGGAGGCCTTTTGGGGCCCATGGTGATAAAGGAAATATCACTCACATAATACCTAAAGAGAAGCTTTCTGAGAAACTGCATTGCAATGGTGTGAATGCAACTCACAGAGTTACACGTTTCTCTTCAGTGATCAGTTTGTTAGCACATTTTTCTGGGAAATCTGCAATGAGATACTTCATAGCGCAATGAACATTACGTGACAAAGGAAATATCCACAGATGAAAACTAGAAAGAAGCTTTCTTAGAAACTCTTGGTGATGTGTGAATTCATCTCACAGAGTTACACTTATGTTTCGTGGAGCAGTCCATTAACACTGTCTTTGAGGAATCTGAGAAGGGCTTCTTTGGATCACATTGAGGCCTACGCTGATAAAGGAAATTTCATCCGTTCAAAACGTGAAAGAAGCTTCTGAAGAACTTCTTTCTGATCTGTGAGTTCATCTCACAGAGTTACAACCTCTGCCTCAAGAAGCAGTTTGCTAACACTCTTTTCGTGGAATCTGCAAAGTGATATTTGGGAGCCTATTGGGGCCCATGGTGATAAAGGAAATATCCTCACATAATAACTAAAGAGAAGCTTTCTGAGAAACTGCATTGCCAGTGTGAATGCAACTCACAGAGTTACACGTTTCTCTTCAGTGATCAGTTTGTTAGCACAGTTTTCTGGAAATCTGCAATTAGATACTTCATAGCGCAATGAACATTACAGTGACAAAGGAAATATCCACAGATGAAAACTAGAAAGAAGCTTTCTTAGAAACTTCTTGGTGATGTGTGAATTCATCTCACAGAGTTACACTTATGTTTCGTGGAGCAGTCCATTAACACTGTCTTTGAGGAATCTGAGAAGGGCTTCTTTGGATCACATTGAGGCCTACGCTGATAAAGGAAATTTCATCCGTTCAAAACGTGAAAGAAGCTTTCTGAGAAACTTCTTTCTGATCTGTGAGTTCATCTCACAGAGTTACAACCTCTGCCTCAAGAAGCAGTTTGCTAACACTCTTTTCGTGGAATCTGCAAAGTGATATTTGGGAGCCTATTGGGGCCCATGGTGATAAAGGAAATATCCTCACATAATAACTAAAGAGAAGCTTTCTGAGAAACTGCATTGCCAATGTGTGAATGCAACTCACAGAGTTACACGTTTCTCTTCAGTGATCAGTTTGTTAGCACAGTTTTCTGGAAATCTGCAATTAGATACTTCATAGCGCAATGAACATTACAGTGACAAAGGAAATATCCACAGATGAAAACTAGAAAGAAGCTTTCTTAGAAACTTCTTGGTGATGTGTGAATTCATCTCACAGAGTTACACTTATGTTTCGTGGAGCAGTCCATTAACACTGTCTTTGAGGAATCTGAGAAGGGCTTCTTTGGATCACATTGAGGCCTACGCTGATAAAGGAAATTTCATCCGTTCAAAACGTGAAAGAAGCTTTCTGAGAAACTTCTTTCTGATCTGTGAGTTCATCTCACAGAGTTACAACCTCTGCCTCAAGAAGCAGTTTGCTAACACTCTTTTCGTGGAATCTGCAAAGTGATATTTGGGAGCCTATTGGGGCCCATGGTGATAAAGGAAATATCCTCACATAATAACTAAAGAGAAGCTTTCTGAGAAACTGCATTGCCATGTGTGAATGCAACTCACAGAGTTACACGTTTCTCTTCAGTGATCAGTTTGTTAGCACAGTTTTCTGGAAATCTGCAATTAGATACTTCATAGCGCAATGAACATTACAGTGACAAAGGAAATATCCACAGATGAAAACTAGAAAGAAGCTTTCTTAGAAACTTCTTGGTGATGTGTGAATTCATCTCACAGAGTTACACTTATGTTTCGTGGAGCAGTCCATTAACACTGTCTTTGAGGAATCTGAGAAGGGCTTCTTTGGATCACATTGAGGCCTACGCTGATAAAGGAAATTTCATCCGTTCAAAACGTGAAAGAAGCTTTCTGAGAAACTTCTTTCTGATCTGTGAGTTCATCTCACAGAGTTACAACCTCTGCCTCAAGAAGCAGTTTGCTAACACTCTTTTCGTGGAATCTGCAAAGTGATATTTGGGAGCCTATTGGGGCCCATGGTGATAAAGGAAATATCCTCACATAATAACTAAAGAGAAGCTTTCTGAGAAACTGCATTGCCATGTGTGAATGCAACTCACAGAGTTACACGTTTCTCTTCAGTGATCAGTTTGTTAGCACAGTTTTCTGGAAATCTGCAATTAGATACTTCATAGCGCAATGAACATTACAGTGACAAAGGAAATATCCACAGATGAAAACTAGAAAGAAGCTTTCTTAGAAACTTCTTGGTGATGTGTGAATTCATCTCACAGAGTTACACTTATGTTTCGTGGAGCAGTCCATTAACACTGTCTTTGAGGAATCTGAGAAGGGCTTCTTTGGATCACATTGAGGCCTACGCTGATAAAGGAAATTTCATCCGTTCAAAACGTGAAAGAAGCTTTCTGAGAAACTTCTTTCTGATCTGTGAGTTCATCTCACAGAGTTACAACCTCTGCCTCAAGAAGCAGTTTGCTAACACTCTTTTCGTGGAATCTGCAAAGTGATATTTGGGAGCCTATTGGGGCCCATGGTGATAAAGGAAATATCCTCACATAATAACTAAAGAGAAGCTTTCTGAGAAACTGCATTGCCATGTGTGAATGCAACTCACAGAGTTACACGTTTCTCTTCAGTGATCAGTTTGTTAGCACAGTTTTCTGGAAATCTGCAATTAGATACTTCATAGCGCAATGAACATTACAGTGACAAAGGAAATATCCACAGATGAAAACTAGAAAGAAGCTTTCTTAGAAACTTCTTGGTGATGTGTGAATTCATCTCACAGAGTTACACTTATGTTTCGTGGAGCAGTCCATTAACACTGTCTTTGAGGAATCTGAGAAGGGCTTCTTTGGATCACATTGAGGCCTACGCTGATAAAGGAAATTTCATCCGTTCAAAACGTGAAAGAAGCTTTCTGAGAAACTTCTTTCTGATCTGTGAGTTCATCTCACAGAGTTACAACCTCTGCCTCAAGAAGCAGTTTGCTAACACTCTTTTCGTGGAATCTGCAAAGTGATATTTGGGAGCCTATTGGGGCCCATGGTGATAAAGGAAATATCCTCACATAATAACTAAAGAGAAGCTTTCTGAGAAACTGCATTGCCATGTGTGAATGCAACTCACAGAGTTACACGTTTCTCTTCAGTGATCAGTTTGTTAGCACAGTTTTCTGGAAATCTGCAATTAGATACTTCATAGCGCAATGAACATTACAGTGACAAAGGAAATATCCACAGATGAAAACTAGAAAGAAGCTTTCTTAGAAACTTCTTGGTGATGTGTGAATTCATCTCACAGAGTTACACTTATGTTTCGTGGAGCAGTCCATTAACACTGTCTTTGAGGAATCTGAGAAGGGCTTCTTTGGATCACATTGAGGCCTACGCTGATAAAGGAAATTTCATCCGTTCAAAACGTGAAAGAAGCTTTCTGAGAAACTTCTTTCTGATCTGTGAGTTCATCTCACAGAGTTACAACCTCTGCCTCAAGAAGCAGTTTGCTAACACTCTTTTCGTGGAATCTGCAAAGTGATATTTGGGAGCCTATTGGGGCCCATGGTGATAAAGGAAATATCCTCACATAATAACTAAAGAGAAGCTTTCTGAGAAACTGCATTGCCATGTGTGAATGCAACTCACAGAGTTACACGTTTCTCTTCAGTGATCAGTTTGTTAGCACAGTTTTCTGGAAATCTGCAATTAGATACTTCATAGCGCAATGAACATTACAGTGACAAAGGAAATATCCACAGATGAAAACTAGAAAGAAGCTTTCTTAGAAACTTCTTGGTGATGTGTGAATTCATCTCACAGAGTTACACTTATGTTTCGTGGAGCAGTCCATTAACACTGTCTTTGAGGAATCTGAGAAGGGCTTCTTTGGATCACATTGAGGCCTACGCTGATAAAGGAAATTTCATCCGTTCAAAACGTGAAAGAAGCTTTCTGAGAAACTTCTTTCTGATCTGTGAGTTCATCTCACAGAGTTACAACCTCTGCCTCAAGAAGCAGTTTGCTAACACTCTTTTCGTGGAATCTGCAAAGTGATATTTGGGAGCCTATTGGGGCCCATGGTGATAAGGAAATATCCTCACATAATAACTAAAGAGAAGCTTTCTGAGAAACTGCATTGCCATGTGTGAATGCAACTCACAGAGTTACACGTTTCTCTTCAGTGATCAGTTTGTTAGCACAGTTTTCTGGAAATCTGCAATTAGATACTTCATAGCGCAATGAACATTACAGTGACAAAGGAAATATCCACAGATGAAAACTAGAAAGAAGCTTTCTTAGAAACTTCTTGGTGATGTGTGAATTCATCTCACAGAGTTACACTTATGTTTCGTGGAGCAGTCCATTAACACTGTCTTTGAGGAATCTGAGAAGGGCTTCTTTGGATCACATTGAGGCCTACGCTGATAAAGGAAATTTCATCCGTTCAAAACGTGAAAGAAGCTTTCTGAGAAACTTCTTTCTGATCTGTGAGTTCATCTCACAGAGTTACAACCTCTGCCTCAAGAAGCAGTTTGCTAACACTCTTTTCGTGGAATCTGCAAAGTGATATTTGGGAGCCTATTGGGGCCCATGGTGATAAAGGAAATATCCTCACATAATAACTAAAGAGAAGCTTTCTGAGAAACTGCATTGCCATGTGTGAATGCAACTCACAGAGTTACACGTTTCTCTTCAGTGATCAGTTTGTTAGCACAGTTTTCTGGAAATCTGCAATTAGATACTTCATAGCGCAATGAACATTACAGTGACAAAGGAAATATCCACAGATGAAAACTAGAAAGAAGCTTTCTTAGAAACTTCTTGGTGATGTGTGAATTCATCTCACAGAGTTACACTTATGTTTCGTGGAGCAGTCCATTAACACTGTCTTTGAGGAATCTGAGAAGGGCTTCTTTGGATCACATTGAGGCCTACGCTGATAAAGGAAATTTCATCCGTTCAAAAACGTGAAAGAAGCTTTCTGAGAAACTTCTTTCTGATCTGTGAGTTCATCTCACAGAGTTACAACCTCTGCCTCAAGAAGCAGTTTGCTAACACTCTTTTCGTGGAATCTGCAAAGTGATATTTGGGAGCCTATTGGGGCCCATGGTGATAAAGGAAATATCCTCACATAATAACTAAAGAGAAGCTTTCTGAGAAACTGCATTGCCATGTGTGAATGCAACTCACAGAGTTACACGTTTCTCTTCAGTGATCAGTTTGTTAGCACAGTTTTCTGGAAATCTGCAATTAGATACTTCATAGCGCAATGAACATTACAGTGACAAAGGAAATATCCACAGATGAAAACTAGAAAGAAGCTTTCTTAGAAACTTCTTGGTGATGTGTGAATTCATCTCACAGAGTTACACTTATGTTTCGTGGAGCAGTCCATTAACACTGTCTTTGAGGAATCTGAGAAGGGCTTCTTTGGATCACATTGAGGCCTACGCTGATAAAGGAAATTTCATCCGTTCAAAACGTGAAAGAAGCTTTCTGAGAAACTTCTTTCTGATCTGTGAGTTCATCTCACAGAGTTACAACCTCTGCCTCAAGAAGCAGTTTGCTAACACTCTTTTCGTGGAATCTGCAAAGTGATATTTGGGAGCCTATTGGGGCCCATGGTGATAAAGGAAATATCCTCACATAATAACTAAAGAGAAGCTTTCTGAGAAACTGCATTGCCATGTGTGAATGCAACTCACAGAGTTACACGTTTCTCTTCAGTGATCAGTTTGTTAGCACAGTTTTCTGGAAATCTGCAATTAGATACTTCATAGCGCAATGAACATTACAGTGACAAAGGAAATATCCACAGATGAAAACTAGAAAGAAGCTTTCTTAGAAACTTCTTGGTGATGTGTGAATTCATCTCACAGAGTTACACTTATGTTTCGTGGAGCAGTCCATTAACACTGTCTTTGAGGAATCTGAGAAGGGCTTCTTTGGATCACATTGAGGCCTACGCTGATAAAGGAAATTTCATCCGTTCAAAACGTGAAAGAAGCTTTCTGAGAAACTTCTTTCTGATCTGTGAGTTCATCTCACAGAGTTACAACCTCTGCCTCAAGAAGCAGTTTGCTAACACTCTTTTCGTGGAATCTGCAAAGTGATATTTGGGAGCCTATTGGGGCCCATGGTGATAAAGGAAATATCCTCACATAATAACTAAAGAGAAGCTTTCTGAGAAACTGCATTGCCATGTGTGAATGCAACTCACAGAGTTACACGTTTCTCTTCAGTGATCAGTTTGTTAGCACAGTTTTCTGGAAATCTGCAATTAGATACTTCATAGCGCAATGAACATTACAGTGACAAAGGAAATATCCACAGATGAAAACTAGAAAGAAGCTTTCTTAGAAACTTCTTGGTGATGTGTGAATTCATCTCACAGAGTTACACTTATGTTTCGTGGAGCAGTCCATTAACACTGTCTTTGAGGAATCTGAGAAGGGCTTCTTTGGATCACATTGAGGCCTACGCTGATAAAGGAAATTTCATCCGTTCAAAACGTGAAAGAAGCTTTCTGAGAAACTTCTTTCTGATCTGTGAGTTCATCTCACAGAGTTACAACCTCTGCCTCAAGAAGCAGTTTGCTAACACTCTTTTCGTGGAATCTGCAAAGTGATATTTGGGAGCCTATTGGGGCCCATGGTGATAAAGGAAATATCCTCACATAATAACTAAAGAGAAGCTTTCTGAGAAACTGCATTGCCATGTGTGAATGCAACTCACAGAGTTACACGTTTCTCTTCAGTGATCAGTTTGTTAGCACAGTTTTCTGGAAATCTGCAATTAGATACTTCATAGCGCAATGAACATTACAGTGACAAAGGAAATATCCACAGATGAAAACTAGAAAGAAGCTTTCTTAGAAACTTCTTGGTGATGTGTGAATTCATCTCACAGAGTTACACTTATGTTTCGTGGAGCAGTCCATTAACACTGTCTTTGAGGAATCTGAGAAGGGCTTCTTTGGATCACATTGAGGCCTACGCTGATAAAGGAAATTTCATCCGTTCAAAACGTGAAAGAAGCTTTCTGAGAAACTTCTTTCTGATCTGTGAGTTCATCTCACAGAGTTACAACCTCTGCCTCAAGAAGCAGTTTGCTAACACTCTTTTCGTGGAATCTGCAAAGTGATATTTGGGAGCCTATTGGGGCCCATGGTGATAAAGGAAATATCCTCACATAATAACTAAAGAGAAGCTTTCTGAGAAACTGCATTGCCATGTGTGAATGCAACTCACAGAGTTACACGTTTCTCTTCAGTGATCAGTTTGTTAGCACAGTTTTCTGGAAATCTGCAATTAGATACTTCATAGCGCAATGAACATTACAGTGACAAAGGAAATATCCACAGATGAAAACTAGAAAGAAGCTTTCTTAGAAACTTCTTGGTGATGTGTGAATTCATCTCACAGAGTTACACTTATGTTTCGTGGAGCAGTCCATTAACACTGTCTTTGAGGAATCTGAGAAGGGCTTCTTTGGATCACATTGAGGCCTACGCTGATAAAGGAAATTTCATCCGTTCAAAACGTGAAAGAAGCTTTCTGAGAAACTTCTTTCTGATCTGTGAGTTCATCTCACAGAGTTACAACCTCTGCCTCAAGAAGCAGTTTGCTAACACTCTTTTCGTGGAATCTGCAAAGTGATATTTGGGAGCCTATTGGGGCCCATGGTGATAAAGGAAATATCCTCACATAATAACTAAAGAGAAGCTTTCTGAGAAACTGCATTGCCATGTGTGAATGCAACTCACAGAGTTACACGTTTCTCTTCAGTGATCAGTTTGTTAGCACAGTTTTCTGGAAATCTGCAATTAGATACTTCATAGCGCAATGAACATTACAGTGACAAAGGAAATATCCACAGATGAAAACTAGAAAGAAGCTTTCTTAGAAACTTCTTGGTGATGTGTGAATTCATCTCACAGAGTTACACTTATGTTTCGTGGAGCAGTCCATTAACACTGTCTTTGAGGAATCTGAGAAGGGCTTCTTTGGATCACATTGAGGCCTACGCTGATAAAGGAAATTTCATCCGTTCAAAACGTGAAAGAAGCTTTCTGAGAAACTTCTTTCTGATCTGTGAGTTCATCTCACAGAGTTACAACCTCTGCCTCAAGAAGCAGTTTGCTAACACTCTTTTCGTGGAATCTGCAAAGTGATATTTGGGAGCCTATTGGGGCCCATGGTGATAAAGGAAATATCCTCACATAATAACTAAAGAGAAGCTTTCTGAGAAACTGCATTGCCATGTGTGAATGCAACTCACAGAGTTACACGTTTCTCTTCAGTGATCAGTTTGTTAGCACAGTTTTCTGGAAATCTGCAATTAGATACTTCATAGCGCAATGAACATTACAGTGACAAAGGAAATATCCACAGATGAAAACTAGAAAGAAGCTTTCTTAGAAACTTCTTGGTGATGTGTGAATTCATCTCACAGAGTTACACTTATGTTTCGTGGAGCAGTCCATTAACACTGTCTTTGAGGAATCTGAGAAGGGCTTCTTTGGATCACATTGAGGCCTACGCTGATAAAGGAAATTTCATCCGTTCAAAACGTGAAAGAAGCTTTCTGAGAAACTTCTTTCTGATCTGTGAGTTCATCTCACAGAGTTACAACCTCTGCCTCAAGAAGCAGTTTGCTAACACTCTTTTCGTGGAATCTGCAAAGTGATATTTGGGAGCCTATTGGGGCCCATGGTGATAAAGGAAATATCCTCACATAATAACTAAAGAGAAGCTTTCTGAGAAACTGCATTGCCATGTGTGAATGCAACTCACAGAGTTACACGTTTCTCTTCAGTGATCAGTTTGTTAGCACAGTTTTCTGGAAATCTGCAATTAGATACTTCATAGCGCAATGAACATTACAGTGACAAAGGAAATATCCACAGATGAAAACTAGAAAGAAGCTTTCTTAGAAACTTCTTGGTGATGTGTGAATTCATCTCACAGAGTTACACTTATGTTTCGTGGAGCAGTCCATTAACACTGTCTTTGAGGAATCTGAGAAGGGCTTCTTTGGATCACATTGAGGCCTACGCTGATAAAGGAAATTTCATCCGTTCAAAACGTGAAAGAAGCTTTCTGAGAAACTTCTTTCTGATCTGTGAGTTCATCTCACAGAGTTACAACCTCTGCCTCAAGAAGCAGTTTGCTAACACTCTTTTCGTGGAATCTGCAAAGTGATATTTGGGAGCCTATTGGGGCCCATGGTGATAAAGGAAATATCCTCACATAATAACTAAAGAGAAGCTTTCTGAGAAACTGCATTGCCATGTGTGAATGCAACTCACAGAGTTACACGTTTCTCTTCAGTGATCAGTTTGTTAGCACAGTTTTCTGGAAATCTGCAATTAGATACTTCATAGCGCAATGAACATTACAGTGACAAAGGAAATATCCACAGATGAAAACTAGAAAGAAGCTTTCTTAGAAACTTCTTGGTGATGTGTGAATTCATCTCACAGAGTTACACTTATGTTTCGTGGAGCAGTCCATTAACACTGTCTTTGAGGAATCTGAGAAGGGCTTCTTTGGATCACATTGAGGCCTACGCTGATAAAGGAAATTTCATCCGTTCAAAACGTGAAAGAAGCTTTCTGAGAAACTTCTTTCTGATCTGTGAGTTCATCTCACAGAGTTACAACCTCTGCCTCAAGAAGCAGTTTGCTAACACTCTTTTCGTGGAATCTGCAAAGTGATATTTGGGAGCCTATTGGGGCCCATGGTGATAAAGGAAATATCCTCACATAATAACTAAAGAGAAGCTTTCTGAGAAACTGCATTGCCATGTGTGAATGCAACTCACAGAGTTACACGTTTCTCTTCAGTGATCAGTTTGTTAGCACAGTTTTCTGGAAATCTGCAATTAGATACTTCATAGCGCAATGAACATTACAGTGACAAAGGAAATATCCACAGATGAAAACTAGAAAGAAGCTTTCTTAGAAACTTCTTGGTGATGTGTGAATTCATCTCACAGAGTTACACTTATGTTTCGTGGAGCAGTCCATTAACACTGTCTTTGAGGAATCTGAGAAGGGCTTCTTTGGATCACATTGAGGCCTACGCTGATAAAGGAAATTTCATCCGTTCAAAACGTGAAAGAAGCTTTCTGAGAAACTTCTTTCTGATCTGTGAGTTCATCTCACAGAGTTACAACCTCTGCCTCAAGAAGCAGTTTGCTAACACTCTTTTCGTGGAATCTGCAAAGTGATATTTGGGAGCCTATTGGGGCCCATGGTGATAAGGGAAATATCCTCACATAATAACTAAAGAGAAGCTTTCTGAGAAACTGCATTGCCATGTGTGAATGCAACTCACAGAGTTACACGTTTCTCTTCAGTGATCAGTTTGTTAGCACAGTTTTCTGGAAATCTGCAATTAGATACTTCATAGCGCAATGAACATTACAGTGACAAAGGAAATATCCACAGATGAAAACTAGAAAGAAGCTTTCTTAGAAACTTCTTGGTGATGTGTGAATTCATCTCACAGAGTTACACTTATGTTTCGTGGAGCAGTCCATTAACACTGTCTTTGAGGAATCTGAGAAGGGCTTCTTTGGATCACATTGAGGCCTACGCTGATAAAGGAAATTTCATCCGTTCAAAACGTGAAAGAAGCTTTCTGAGAAACTTCTTTCTGATCTGTGAGTTCATCTCACAGAGTTACAACCTCTGCCTCAAGAAGCAGTTTGCTAACACTCTTTTCGTGGAATCTGCAAAGTGATATTTGGGAGCCTATTGGGGCCCATGGTGATAAAGGAAATATCCTCACATAATAACTAAAGAGAAGCTTTCTGAGAAACTGCATTGCCATGTGTGAATGCAACTCACAGAGTTACACGTTTCTCTTCAGTGATCAGTTTGTTAGCACAGTTTTCTGGAAATCTGCAATTAGATACTTCATAGCGCAATGAACATTACAGTGACAAAGGAAATATCCACAGATGAAAACTAGAAAGAAGCTTTCTTAGAAACTTCTTGGTGATGTGTGAATTCATCTCACAGAGTTACACTTATGTTTCGTGGAGCAGTCCATTAACACTGTCTTTGAGGAATCTGAGAAGGGCTTCTTTGGATCACATTGAGGCCTACGCTGATAAAGGAAATTTCATCCGTTCAAAACGTGAAAGAAGCTTTCTGAGAAACTTCTTTCTGATCTGTGAGTTCATCTCACAGAGTTACAACCTCTGCCTCAAGAAGCAGTTTGCTAACACTCTTTTCGTGGAATCTGCAAAGTGATATTTGGGAGCCTATTGGGGCCCATGGTGATAAAGGAAATATCCTCACATAATAACTAAAGAGAAGCTTTCTGAGAAACTGCATTGCCATGTGTGAATGCAACTCACAGAGTTACACGTTTCTCTTCAGTGATCAGTTTGTTAGCACAGTTTTCTGGAAATCTGCAATTAGATACTTCATAGCGCAATGAACATTACAGTGACAAAGGAAATATCCACAGATGAAAACTAGAAAGAAGCTTTCTTAGAAACTTCTTGGTGATGTGTGAATTCATCTCACAGAGTTACACTTATGTTCGTGGAGCAGTCCATTAACACTGTCTTTGAGGAATCTGAGAAGGGCTTCTTTGGATCACATTGAGGCCTACGCTGATAAAGGAAATTTCATCCGTTCAAAACGTGAAAGAAGCTTTCTGAGAAACTTCTTTCTGATCTGTGAGTTCATCTCACAGAGTTACAACCTCTGCCTCAAGAAGC
Organism: Rhinopithecus roxellana; assembly: GCF_007565055.1. Classification (NCBI taxonomy): domain Eukaryota; kingdom Metazoa; phylum Chordata; class Mammalia; order Primates; family Cercopithecidae; genus Rhinopithecus; species Rhinopithecus roxellana. Next base: position 3,181,592 of record NC_044554.1, read on the forward strand.
AGTTTGCTAACACTCTTTTCGTGGAATCTGCAAAGTGATATTTGGGAGCCTATTGGGGCCCATGGTGATAAAGGAAATATCCTCACATAATAACTAAAGAGAAGCTTTCTGAGAAACTGCATTGCCATGTGTGAATGCAACTCACAGAGTTACACGTTTCTCTTCAGTGATCAGTTTGTTAGCACAGTTTTCTGGAAATCTGCAATTAGATACTTCATAGCGCAATGAACATTACAGTGACAAAGGAAATATCCACAGATGAAAACTAGAAAGAAGCTTTCTTAGAAACTTCTTGGTGATGTGTGAATTCATCTCACAGAGTTACACTTATGTTTCGTGGAGCAGTCCATTAACACTGTCTTTGAGGAATCTGAGAAGGGCTTCTTTGGATCACATTGAGGCCTACGCTGATAAAGGAAATTTCATCCGTTCAAAACGTGAAAGAAGCTTTCTGAGAAACTTCTTTCTGATCTGTGAGTTCATCTCACAGAGTTACAACCTCTGCCTCAAGAAGCAGTTTGCTAACACTCTTTTCGTGGAATCTGCAAAGTGATATTTGGGAGCCTATTGGGGCCCATGGTGATAAAGGAAATATCCTCACATAATAACTAAAGAGAAGCTTTCTGAGAAACTGCATTGCCATGTGTGAATGCAACTCACAGAGTTACACGTTTCTCTTCAGTGATCAGTTTGTTAGCACAGTTTTCTGGAAATCTGCAATTAGATACTTCATAGCGCAATGAACATTATAGTGACAAAGGAAATATCCACAGATGAAAACTAGAAAGAAGCTTTCTTAGAAACTTCTTGGTGATGTGTGAATTCATCTCACAGAGTTACACTTATGTTTCGTGGAGCAGTCCATTAACACTGTCTTTGAGGAATCTGAGAAGGGCTTCTTTGGATCACATTGAGGCCTACGCTGATAAAGGAAATTTCATCCGTTCAAAACGTGAAAGAAGCTTTCTGAGAAACTTCTTTCTGATCTGTGAGTTCATCTCACAGAGTTACAACCTCTGCCTCAAGAAGCAGTTTGCTAACACTCTTTTCGTGGAATCTGCAAAGTGATATTTGGGAGCCTATTGGGGCCCATGGTGATAAAGGAAATATCCTCACATAATACCTAAAGAGAAGCTTTCTGAGAAACTGCATTGCCATGTGTGAATGCAACTCACAGAGTTACACGTTTCTCTTCAGTGATCAGTTTGTTAGCACAGTTTTCTGGAAATCTGCAATTAGATACTTCATAGCGCAATGAACATTACAGTGACAAAGGAAATATCCACAGATGAAAACTAGAAAGAAGCTTTCTTAGAAACTTCTTGGTGATGTGTGAATTCATCTCACAGAGTTACACTTATGTTTCGTGGAGCAGTCCATTAACACTGTCTTTGAGGAATCTGAGAAGGGCTTCTTTGGATCACATTGAGGCCTACGCTGATAAAGGAAATTTCATCCGTTCAAAACCTGAAAGAAGCTTTCTGAGAGACTTCTTTCTGATCTGTGAGTTCATCTCACAGAGTTACAACCTCTGCCTCAAGAAGCAGTTTGCTAACACTCTTTTCGTGGAATCTGCAAAGTGATATTTGGGAGCCTATTGGGGCCCATGGTGATAAGGGAAATACCCTCACATAATAACTAAAGGGAAGCTTTCTGAGAAACTGCATTGCCATGTGTGAATGCAACTCACAGAGTTACACGTTTCTCTTCAGTGATCAGTTTGTTAGCACAGTTTTCTGGAAATCTGCAATTAGATACTTCATAGCGCAGTGTACATTATAGTGACAAAGGAAATATCCACAGATGAAAACTAGAAAGAAGCTTTCTTAGAAACTTCTTGGTGATGTGTGAATTCATCTCACAGAGTTACACGTATGTTTCGGGAGCAGTCCATTAACACTGACTTTGAGGAATCTGAGAAGGGCTTCTTTGGATCACATTGAGGCCTACGCTGATAAAGGAAATTTCATCCGTTCAAAACGTGAAAGAAGCTTTCTGAGAAACTTCTTTCTGATCTGTGAGTTCATCTCACAGAGTTACAACCTCTGCCTCAAGAAGCAGTTTGCTAACCCTCTTTTCGTGGAATCTGCAAAGTGATATTTGGGAGCCTATTGGGGCCCATGGTGATAAGGAAATATCCTCACATAATACCGAAAGAGAAGCTTTCTGAGAAACTGCATTGCCATGTGTGAATGCAACTCACAGAGTTACACGTTTCTCTTCAGTGATCAGTTTGTTAGCACAGTTTTCTGGAAATCTGCAATTAGATACTTCATAGCGCAATGAACATTACAGTGACAAAGGAAATATCCACAGATGAAAACTAGAAAGAAGCTTTCTTAGAAACTTCTTGTGATGTGTGAATTCATCTCACAGAGTTACACTTATGTTTCGTGGAGCAGTCCATTAACACTGTCTTTGAGGAATCTGAGAAGGGCTTCTTTGGATCACATTGAGGCCTACGCTGATAAAGGAAATTTCATCCGTAAAATACGTGAAAGAAGCTTTCTGAGAAACTTCTTTCTGATCTGTGAGTTCATCTCACAGAGTTACAACCTCTGTCTCAAGAAGCAGCTTGCTAACACTCTTTTCGTGGAATCTGCAAAGTGATATTTGGGAGCCTATGGGGCCCATGGTGATAAGGAAATATCCTCACATAATAACTAAAGAGAAGCTTTCTGAGAAACTGCATTGCATGTGTGAATGCAACTCACAGAGTTACACGTTTCTCTTCAGTGATCAGTTTGTTAGCACAGTTTTCTGGAAATCTGCAATTAGATACTTCATAGCGCAATGAACATTACAGTGACAAAGGAAATATCCACAGATGAAAACTAGAAAGAAGCTTTCTTAGAAACTTCTTGGTGATGTGTGAATTCATCTCCACAGAGTTACACTTATGTTTCGTGGAGCAGTCCATTAACACTGTCTTTGAGGAATCTGACAAGGGCTTCTTGGATCACATGAGGCCTACGCTGATAAAGGAAATTTCATTCGTTCAAAACGTGAAAGAAACTTTCTGAGAAAACTTCTTTCTGATCTGGAGTTCATCTCACAGAGTTACAACCTCTGCCTCAAGAAGCAGTTTGCTAACACTCTTTTCGTGGAATCTGCAAAGTGATATTTGGAGTGAGACCATTGTGGCCCATGGCGTGAGTAAAGAACTATCATCACATAATAACTAAAGAGAGGCTTTCTGAGAAACTGCATTGCCATGTGTGAATGCAACTCACAGAGTTACACTTTCTCTTCAGTGATCAGTTTGTTAGCACAGTTTTCTGGAAATCTGCAATTAGATACTTCATAGCGCAATGAACATTACAGTGCCAAAGGAAATATCCACAGATGAAAACTAGAAAGAAGCTTTCTTAGAAACTTCTTGGTGATGGGTGAATTCATCTCACAGAGTTACC